>NW_024752453.1:0-305000 GCF_018991925.1 Homarus americanus
TATGACGTCATCTGTTTATATATGACGTGATCTGTTTATATATGACGTCATCTATTTATATATGACGTCATCTGTTTATATGACGTCATCTGTTTATATGACGTCATCTGTTTATATATGACGTCATCTGTTTATATGACGTCATCTGTTTATATATGACGTCATCTGTTTATATATGACGTCATCTGCTTATATATGACGTCATCTGCTTATATATGACATCTGTTTATATATGACGTCATCTGTTTATATATGACGTTATCTGTTTATATGACGTCATCTGTTTATATATGACGTCATCTGTTTATATGACGTCATCTGTTTATATATGACGTCATCTGTTTATAAATGACGTCATCTGCTTATATATGACGTCATCTGCTTATATATGACGTCATCTGTTTATATATGACGTCATCTGTTTATATATGACGTCATCTGTTTATGGCGGGACGTCATCTGTTTATGCATGACGTCATCTGTTTATGACGTCATCTTCATATATGACGTCATCTATGCCGACATATGACGTCATCTGTTTATAGGACGTCATCTGTTTATATATGGACGTCATCTGTTTATATGACGTCATCTGTTTATATATGACGTCATCTGTTTCATATGACGTTATCTGTTTATATATGACGTCATCTGTTTATATGACGTCATCGATGGTATATGACGTCATCTGTTTATATATGACGTCATTCGTTTATATGACGTCATCTGCTTATATATGACGTCATCTAGTTTATATGACGTCATCTGTTTATATGACGTCATCTGTTTATATATGACGTCATCTGCTTATATGACGTCATCTGTTTTATATATCACGTCATCTGTTTATATATGACGTCATCTGTTATATATGACGTCATCTGCTTTATATGACGTCATTCGAGTTTATATATGACGTCATCTGTTTATATGACGTCATCTGTTTATATATGACGTCATCTGTTTATATATGACGTCATCTGTTTATATATGTCGTCATCTGTTTATATATGACGTCATCTGTTTATATATGACGTCATCTGTTTATATGACGTCATCTGTTTATATGTGACGTCATCTGTTTATATATGACGTCATCTGTTTATATGACGTCATCTGCTTATATATGACGTCATCTGTTTATATATGACGTCATCTGTTTATATATGACGTCATCTATTTATATGACGTCATCTGTTTATATATGACGTCATCTGTTTATATATGACGTCATCTGTTTATATATGACGCCATCTGTTTATATATGACGTCATCTGTTTATATATGACGTCATCTGTTTATATATGACGTCATCTGTTTATATGACGTCATCTGTTTATATATGACGTCATCTGTTTATATATGACGTCATCTGTTTATATGACGTCATCTGTTTATATATGACGTCATCTGTTTATATATGACGTCATCTGTTTATATGACGTCATCTGTTTATATATGACGTCATCTGTTTATATATGACGTCATCTGTTTATATATGACGTCATCTGTTTATATATTACGTCATCTGTTTATATGACGTCATCTGCTTATATATGACGTCATCTGTTTATATGACGTCATCTGTTTATATATGACGTCATCTGTTTATATATGACGTCATCTGTTTATATATGACGTCATCTGTTTATATGACGTCATCTGCTTATATATGACGTCATCTGTTTATATGACGTCATCTGTTTATATATGACGTCATCTGTTTATATATGACGTCATCTGTTTATATATGACGTCATCTGTTATATATGACGTCATCTGTTATATATGACGTCATCTGTTTATATATGACGTCATCTGTTTATATATGACGTCATCTGTTTATATATGACGTCATCTGTTTATATATGACGTCATCTGTTTATATATGACGTCATCTGTTTATATATGACGTCATCTGTTTATATATGACGTCATCTGTTTATATATGACGTCATCTGTTTATATATGACGTCATCTGTTTATATATGACGTCATCTGTTTATATATGACGTCATCTGTTTATATATGACGTCATCTGTTTATATATGACGTCATCTGTTTATATATGACGTCATCTGTTTATATATGACGTCATCTGTTTATATGACGTCATCTGTTTATATATGACGTCATCTGTTTATATATGACGTCATCTGTTTATATATGACGTCATCTGTTTATATATGACGTCATCTGTTTATATATGACGTCATCTGTTTATATATGACGTCATCTGTTTATATATGACGTCATCTGTTTATATATGACGTCATCTGTTTATATATGACGTCATCTGTTTATATATGACGTCATCTGTTTATATATGACGTCATCTGTTTATATGACGTCATCTGTTTATATATGACGTCATCTGTTTATATATGACGTCATCTGTTTATATATGACGTCATCTGTTTATATATGACGTCATCTGTTTATATATGACGTCATCTGTTTATATATGACGTCATCTGTTTATATGACGTCATCTGCTTATATATGACGTCATCTGTTTATATGACGTCATCTGTTTATATGACGTCATCTATTTATATATGACGTCATCTGTTTATATATGATCTGTTTATATGACGTCATCTGTTTATATATGACGTCATCTGTTTATATATGACGTCATCTGTTTATATATGACGTCATCTGTTTATATATGACGTCATCTGTTTATATATGACGTCATCTGTTTATATATGACGTCATTTGTTTATATATGACGTCATCTGTTTATATATGACGTCATCTGTTTATATATGACGTCATCTGTTTATATATGACGTCATCTGTTTATATAATGACGTCATCTGCTTATATATGACGTCATCTGTTTATATATGACGTCATCTGTTTATATATGACGTCATCGGTTTATATGACGTCATCTGTTTATATATGACGTCATCTGTTTATATATGACGTCATCTGTTTATATGACGTCATCTGTTTATATATGACGTCATCTGTTTATATATGACGTCATCTGTTATATATGACGTCATCTGTTTATATGACGTCATCTGTTTATATATGACGTCATCTGTTTATATATGACGTCATCTGTTTATATATGACGTCATCTGACGTCATCTGCTTATATATGACGTCATCTGTTTATATGACGTCATCTGTTTATATATGACGTCATTGTTTATATATGACGTCATCTGTTTATATATGACGTCATCTGTTTATATATGACGTCATCTGTTTATATGACGTATCTGCTTATATATGACGTCATCTGTTTATATATGACGTCATCTGTTTATATATGACGTCATCTGTTTATATATGACGTCATCTGTTTATATATGACGTCATCTGTTTATATATGACGTCATCTGTTTATATATGACGTCATCTGTTTATATATGACGTCATCTGTTTATATGACGTCATCTGTTTATATATGACGTCATCTGTTTATATATGACGTCATCTGTTTATATGACGTCATCTGTTTATATATGACGTCATCTGTTTATATATGACGTCATTGTTTATATATGACGTCATCTGTTTATATATGACGTCATCTGTTTATATATGACGTCATCTGTTTATATATGACGTTTATATATGACGTCATCTGTTTATATGACGTCATCATTGTTTATATATGACGTCATCTGTTTATATATGACGTCATCTGTTTATATATGACGTCATCTGTTTATATATGACGTCATCTGTTTATATGACGTCATCTGTTATATATGACGTCATCTGTTTATATATGACGTCATCTGTTTATATATGACGTCATCTGCTTATATATGACGTCATCTGTTTATATATGACGTCATCTGTTTATATATGACGTCATCTGTTTATATGACGTCATCTGTTTATATATGACGTCATCTGTTTATATGACGTCATCTGCTTATATATGACGTCATCTGTTTATATATGACGTCATCTGTTTATATATGACGTCATCTGTTTATATATGACGTCATCTGTTTATATATGACGTCATCTGTTTATATATGCCGTCATCTGTTTATATGACGTCATCTGTTTATATATGACGCTTATTCGTTAAATATGATCATCTTTGTTTATATATCGTCATCTGTTTATATGACGTCATCTGCTTATAGCGACGTCACTTCCGTTTAGTATATGACGTCATTCAGTTTATATATGACGTCATCTGTTTTATATATGACGTCATCTGTTTATATATGACGTCATCTGTTTATATGACGTCATCTGCTTATATATGACGTCATCTGTTTATATGACGTCATCTGTTTATATATGACGTCATCTGTTTATATATGACGTCATCTGTTTATATATGACGTCATCTGTTTATATATGACGTCATCTGTTTATATATGACGTCATCTGTTTATATATGACGTCATCTGTTTATATATGACGTGATCTGTTTATATATGACGTCATCTATTTATATATGACGTCATCTGTTTATATGACGTCATCTGCTTGCGCGGTACGCCTGTTCGTTTGCGCGACGTCATCTGTTTATATATGACGTCATTCAGCTTATATATGACGTCATCTGTTTATATGACGTCATTCAGTTTATATATGACGTCATCTGTTTATATATGACGTCATCTGTTTATATATGTCGTCATCTGTTTATATATGACGTCATTCGTTTATATATGACGTCATCTGTTTATATGGACGTCATTCAGTTTATATGTGACGCCATCTGTTTATATATGACGTCATCTGGTTTATATGACGTCATCTGCTTATATATGACGTCATCTGGTTTATATATATGACGTCATCTGTTTATATATGACGTCATTTGTTTATATGACGTCATTCGTTTATATATGACGTCATTTGGTTTTATATATGACGTCATCTGCTCTATATATGACGTCATTCATTTATATAGCGACGTCATCTGTTTATATATGACGTCATTCAGTTTATATATGACGTCATCTGTTTATATGACGTCATTCAGCTTATATATGACGTCATCTGTTTATATATGACGTCAGCGTTTATATGATCGTCATCTGTCGAGAGTATGACGTCATTCAGTTTCTATATGACGTCATCTGTTTATATATGACGTCATTCGTTTATATATGACGTCATCTGTTTATATATGACGTCATCTGTTTGCGCGACGTCATCTGTTGTTATATACCGCTTCATTCAGTTTATATATGACGTCATCTGTTTATATATGACGTCATCTGGTGCTTATATATGACGTCATCTGCTTTATATATGACGTCATCTGTTTACATGACGTCATCTGTTTATATATGATGTCATTCGTTTATATGACGTCATCTGTTTATATATGACGTCATTTGTTTATATATGACGTCATCTGTTTATATATGACGTCATCTGTTTATATATGACGTCATCTGTTTATATATGACGTCATCTGTTTATATATGACGTCATCTGTTTATATATGACGTCATCTGTTAGGCGTTATGACGTCATCTGTTTATATGACGTCATTCTGTTGATATATGACGTCATCTGTTTATATATATGACGTCATTCAGCTTATATATGACGTCATCTGTTTATATATGACGTCAAGTCTGTTTATATATGACGTCATCTGTTTATATATGACGTCATTCGCTTATATATGATGTCATCTGTTTATATATGACGTCATCTATTTATATATGACGTCATCTGTTTATATGACGTCATTCGTTTATATGACGTCATCTGTTTGAGTATATGACGTCATCTGTTTATATGCGACGTCATCTGTTTATATATGACGTCATTCAGTTTATATGACGTCATCTGTTTATGGCGGCGACGTCGCCCGAATATATATGACGTCATCTTTTGCCATATATGACGTCATTCAGTTTATACGGCGACGTCATCGGGTTTATATATGATGCTATCGGAAATATATATGACGTCATTCGTTTATATATGACGTCATCTGTTTATATATGACGTCATCTGCTCGATATGACGTCATCTGTTTATATATGACGTCATCTGTTTATATATGACGTCATCTGTTTATATGACGTCATCTGCTTTTATATATGACGTCATCTGTTTATATGACGTTATCTGTTTATATATATGAGGTCATCTGTTTATATATGACGTCATTCGTTTATATATGACGTCATCTGTTTATATATGACGTCATTCATTTTATATATATGACGTCATCTGTTTATATATGTCGTCATCTGTTTATATATGACGTCATCTGTTTATATATGATGTCGTCTGTTTTATATGACGTCATCTGTTTATATGATGTCATCTGTTTATATGACGTCATCTGTTTATATATGACGTCATCTGTTATATATGACGTCAGTTTATATGACGTCATCTGTTTATATATGACGTCATCTGTTTATATGACGTCATCTGTTTATATATGACGTCATCTGTTTATATATGACGTCATCTATGCCTATATGACGTCATCTGTTTATATATGACGTCATTCGTTTATATATGACGTCATCTGCTTATATATGACGCTATCTGTTTATATATGACGTCACCGTTTATATATGACGTCATTCAGCTATATGACGTCATTCGGTTTATATATGACGTCATCTGTTTATATATGACGTCATCTGTTTATATATGACGTCATCTTTGTTTATATATGATTATCATCTGTTTATATATGACGTCATCTGTTTATATATGACGTCATCTGTTTATATATGACGTCATCTGTTTATATATGACGTCATCTGTTTATATATGACGTCATCTTATATATGACGTCATCTGTTTATATGACGTCATTCGCTTATATGCGCGACGTCATTCGCTTATATATGACGTCATCTGTTTATATGACGTCATCTGTTTATATATGACGTCATTCAGTTTGCGCGACGTCATCTGTTTATATATGACGTCATTCATTTATATGACGTCATCTGTTTATGACGTCATCTGTTTGCGGCGACGTCATCTGTCGGTATATGACGTCATTCGTCGTTTATATGACGTCATCTAGCTATATATGACGTCATTTTATATGACGTCTGTTTATATGACGTCATCTGCTTATATATGACGTCATTCATGCTTATATATGACGTCATCTGTTTATATATGACGTCATCTGTTTATATATGACGTCATCTGTTTGCGACGTCATCTGTTTATATGACGTCATCTGTTTATATGACGTCATTCGTTACGGTATATGATGTCATTCGTTTATATATGACGTCATCTGCTTATATATGACGTCATCTGCTATATATGACGTCATCTGTTTATATGACGTCATCTGGCTTTATATATGACGTCATTCAGCAGCCGGTATATGACGTCATCTGTTTATATATGACGTCATTTGTTTATATATGGTCATCTGTTATATATGACGTCATTCCGTTTATATGACGTCATCTGTTGTAGGCGATGTCATCTTGTTTATGCGCACGTCATCTGTTTATATATGACGTCATCTTTTGTTTATATATGACGTCATCTGTTTATATGACGTCATCTGTTTCTAGTATATGATCGTCATCTGTTTATATATGACGTCATTCGTTTATATGACGTCATCTGTTTATATATGACGTCATCTGTTTATATATGACGTCATCTGTTTATATATGACGTCATCTGTTTATATATGACGTCATCTGTTTATAATGATATCATCTTGGGTGTTTAAGTGACGTGTTGTGGTCTGTTTATTATTACAAGTCCTCGTAATGAGTCCAGTGGTAGAGGGAGGTGATCCTTCAAGGTAGAGGGAGGTGATCCTTCAAGGTAGAGAGTGATCCTTCAAGGTAGAGTGATCCTTCAGGTAGAGGAGGTGATCCTTCAAGGTAGAGGGAGGTGATCCTTCAAGGTAGAGAGTAATCCTTCAAGGTATAGCTGGGCCTTCAAGGTATAAAGACGTCATACTTGAGAATCACTGCTGGGGAGGAGGAGGAGGAGCGGGGGGGACGATAAATCGAGCTCCTCCTTCAATAAGTAACTAATTCAAAGAGAATAAGAGACAAGTTGGAGTTCTCTGTCTTAATACTCGACCATCTGTTACGTCACCCTCGACCCGCCTCCTACTCGGCATTCTTCCGTGTAATTCTTTACTGATAACCAGACGACTGATGTAACTCGCCTCACGGAACTCGTACAAAGTTAGAGCGCTGATTCCTGGTGTGTGTGTGTGTGTGTGTGTGTGTGTCTAGATTCTCGTGATGTGGAGCTGCCTTGGTGTATTATGGAGGTATGGAGGTGCCTGGGTGTCGGGTCCGGTCGCCTGGGTGCCCTGGCGCCGAGTCCGGGTGGAGGTGCCCTGGAGTGTCGTGGAGGTGCCCTGGAGTGTCGTGGAGGTGCCCTGGAGTGTCGTGGAGGTGTCCTGGGTGTCTGGAGTCGGAGGTGCCGCGCCCTCTCTGAGTGTCGGTGCCTGGAGTGTCGAGGTGCCCTGGGTGTCTGGAGGGCCTGGGTCGGAGGTCGGAGGTGCCTGGGTGTCGTGGAGGTGCCTGGAGTGTCGTGGAGGTCTGGAGGTGCCCTGGAGTGTCGTGGAGGCCTGGAGATGTCCTGAGCAGGGTGCCCTGGAGTGTCGTGGAGTGCCCTGGGTGTCGTGGAGGTGCCCTGGAGTGTCGTGGGGTGTCCTGGGTGCCCTGGAGTGTCGTGAGGTGCCCTGGAGTGTCGTGAGGTGTCCTGGAGGTGCCCTGGAGGTGCCCTGGAGGTGCCCTGGAGGTGCCCTGGAGGTGCCCTGAGGTGCTGGTATATCTTCAGTAGGTCGTCTTTAACGTGTCTCCATCAGGATTAAGGCGTAATTCTGGGGGCCGGGGTAGGGGTTGATCCTCCCTTGAACCCGCGGGTGCTGGCTCCTCGTCGTTGGCCCCTGGGAGGATTTGCTTTCCCTGAGTGAGGAGGGAGACGTCGGGAGGGGGCCTTTCTCCTACTACTGCCTCCTCCTTTTCCTCATCCTTCTCATCCGTCCCTTTTCCTTCCTCTTCTCCCATCTCCTCCTTTTCTTCCTTCCTCCATCGTCTTCTCCTTCTTCTCCTCAGGTGATACAAGAGTCAGTTCAAGGTTTACACTCCTACCCCTACTGACCTGACCTGTACACCCAGACGCTACTCTTGTTGTTGTTGTTAAAGACGATATTACTGTTTAGTTTTTTGTTATTGTTTTTATTCCTGTTAGTTATTGTTGTTGTTCCTGTTATTGTTGTTGTTTTTTCCCTGCTGGAGTTGTTAATGTAGTTGTTATTTTGTATTGTATTAGATGGGGTTTTTTTACGGTGTTTTATGGTTCAATAATCTTTATCCCTTGAATCTTTTACCGTCCCCCCACCCCCCGTCCCCTGTGTCATGTTCGTACGTTCCATCGTTCGTCCGTTCCACCGTTGTTCCACCGTCCGTCCCACCGTCCGTCCGTCGCAAGGGTTCAAGATTATGCAATTGGATTTAGTGAGTTTAACCCATTAAGTGTGTGTGTGTGTGTGTGTGTGTGTGAACATCGTGTCTTTAAATTTGGACCTTCGTACAGCCATTGAGTATGATGACTTAACCCCTGAGTACGATGACTTAACCCCCTGAGTACGATGTCTTAACCCCTTGAGAACGATTACCTATTCCATTGCCTAAGATGACACTGTACTCAGTTAAATCATCGTACTCAAAAGGTTATATTGTACCATTGTGTACCTCCTGCAGAAGTTAACACGTGTTCCTTCCTCCTGCAGAACCTCCTCCTGAGCCTTGAGGACCGGGACGCCGAGGAGCTGGTCCTAGTGCTGCAGGGGTACTACCGCCTCCTGACCGAGAACCCTCCCGTCACCCACGTCAGGGATCGCTACGCCCCCGACCAAGGTAAGTACTCCAACACCCTCCCCCCTCCTCACCCTTCCCTCCCTCCTCCTCCTCACCCTTTCCTCCCCCCCTTTCCCTCTCCCTCCCCTTCCCCTCTCCCCTCTCCCCTCTCCCTTCCCTCCCCCTTCCCTCCCTCCCCTCTCCCCCTTCCCCTCCCCTTCCCTCTCCCTCCCTCCCCACAACCCCCATATTTATTGTGTTTATTTAGAGAAGCTGACGTGAACTGACCCCACAAATGATCTTGATGTGAACCTAAAACTGGGTTGCGGTGGCTGAGTGGGTACAGTACTCGTCTTCTGTTCTAATGGTACCTGGTTCGATCCCTGAGGTTATTCTGTTTGATTGTTAGATTATTTTTGTTTGTTAGGTTAAGTTAGGTTGGGTTAGGTTAGTTATTTTGTTAGGTTAAGTTAGGTTGGTTTTGGTTAAGTTAGGTGAGTTTGTGAAGTTAGATTAGATATTTAGGTCATTCTCATGTGCGTTTTAGTGAGTAGACAGACACGTACATGACAAATACATACATGGGAAAAAACACACATCGTACACAAGTTACCAATAGCATAATGCAACCAACGGATAATTTTAAATCACTACAAAAACTCCATAGTGTAAAAATGGCCATAATTCCTGTAAAAAACGATAGAAATGACTGATTTTTTTCCCTGATTTACACATTTACATTATGAAACTACTGAGCAAATTTGATACCAATCGATGAATTATTTTGTTAGTTATTGAAAGATAAATTGGTTTTATGGATGGCCGAATGGAGAGGGAAAGTGAGTGTGACGGGGAGAGGGAAGTGAGTGTGACAGGGAGAGGGAAGTGAGTGACAGGGAAAGGGAAGTGAGAGTAACAGAGAAAGAATAAGAGTATGACAAAGAGAGTAGAATGAGAATAGAACAGAATGAGAGAGAAAGTGAGAGTGAACGAAGGAGTGGAAAGTGAGAGAGTGAGAGAGTAGAGAGGTTGATAGATGGGAGCTGGAGATATTAAAGCAGATTGTCCTTCGGTCTTGCTGGGGAGAGTGGAGGGAGAGTGGGCTCCCCCTTCCTACGGTCCTCTCTCCCTCTCCCTCTCTCTCTCCCTCTCACAATAGCCTCCCAGTTATATTTAAAGCCTGCGTTATACTTCCTGATATATCTACCTCCCCCCCTTCTCCTCCCTTCACCCTCACCCCTCCCTCTCCTCCCTCCTCACCCCTTCCCCTGATCCCTTTATGCTCTTCCTGGAGGGAGGGAGGAAGGGAGGAGGGAGGAGGAGGAAGGAAGAGGAGGAGGAGAGGGAAGGGGTGGGGAGGGGGGGAGGAAATATCCATGTCCTATTTTGGTGAAATTGGTGTTAAGTGAGATTGATGGTGCTGATGGAGGCTTGACCACACACACACACACACACACACACACTAGTGGGAGGTCAGTGGAATGATGGGGGTTGGAATGGGGAGAATGATAGTGATGGGGCTGAGGGACAAGATGATGGGATGGAGGAAGTCGGAAGGTCATGGGGTGATGGGGAGGTGGCAGCAACAGGTAATAGTGGTGGCAGAAGCAGGTAATAGTGGTGGCAGAAGCAGGAATAGTGGTGGCAGAAGCAGTAGGTGGTGGCAGAAGCAGCAGGTGGGTGGCAGAAGCAGGTAATAATGGTGGCGGCAGCAGCAGGTGGCGGCAGCAGCAGCAGGTGGCGGCAGAAGCAGGTAATAGTGGTGGCGGCAGCAGCAGGTGGCGACAGCAGCAGTAGGCGGCGGCAGCAGCAGGTGGCAGCAGCAGGAGGGAGAACCACTGAATCACACACACATTACATTACTGGATGCAAATCTTCCCCACTCGTTTGATTTTCATTGATTATCGGTAAGGGTGCTTGTGTGTGTGTGTGTGTGTGTGTGTGTGTGTTAGAAGTGCCATGGGGGTGGGAGTAGGGGGCACACACACACACACACACACTCTCTCCCCATCACCATCACCATACCAATTGTAAAGTCAGGGACCCATTCACAACTGGATCGACTAGAGGTGCCTCGGGCGTGAACCAGAGACCCTTAGGCCGGGAGGAGAGGTTTATTCACTCCCCCACCGCACACCATTACATCACCGGTAGAATATTTTCGGAAAATATTTCGTATCTGTTATCTTCTCAAAACTTGTGTTTGACCCGACGAATATCTTAGACTGGATTGAGTTGCGTATGAGTTGCGTTGTGTTGTCTTGCGTGTGTTGTGCATCTTACACAGTGTTCTATGTGTTCTGTCTGTCTCGGTGTTATCAGTCAAAAATAATAACACCCGTATTTTACGTATTTTTTAACCGATAATAACGTCCGGATGAAAGCGGCCGAGTTATTTGTCAAAGCGGACAGAGGAAGTTTAGTATAATTAATCATTTAACTATTTTTTTATAACGAAATATATTGTTGACGTGACGTAATTAATTATTTTGGTGTTATGTTGATATTGTTGACATATACTTCGGGTTTTTTCTGGTTTGATATAATTGCGATATGTTTACCCCAGTGTGTGTGGGGGAGGAGGGGGTGTAATGGCAGAGGTAATGTAAAGCAAGGACAGTGCCTCTTGCTCACCTCAGTATAGCACCGTCTTGCCCACTCCAGTATACCACTCTCTTGCCTCCTCAGTATACCACCTCTTCTGCCCTCCTCAGTATACCACCCACTTGCCCTCCTCAGTATAGCAACCCTCTTGCCCACTTCAGTATACCACTCTCTTGCCCTCCTCAGTATAGCACCGTCTTGCCCACTTCAGTATACCACCTCTTGCCCACCTCAGTATAGCACCGTCTTGCCCTCCTCAGTATAGCAACCCTCTTGCCCACCTCAGTATAGCACCGTCTTGCCCTCCTCAGTATACCACCCACTTGCTCTCAGTATAGCACCGTCTTGCCCCGTGTCGAGAATAAGATTAAACTCTCCTCTTGGCCTCAACGCTCAACAATGTCTTATAAACAGGTAATATTTGCATGCTTCTACTGCTAATATTTACTCACTAAATATTTAAAATAAACAATGCAATTCCCCTTAGGCTCGTATCTCTCGTGTGTGTGTGTGTGTGTGTCGTAAGCTGTGTTGAATGAGCCATCTAGCCTTGGGACAAACACTTAAACTGATATGTTATTGTAGAATGTTATCGCCGGAAATGACGACGTCACGAATATGGCGTACTGGAGTTGTTGACAAGAGCGTTTGATGTCAACACGGGATCCATCTTGACTCCTAGAAGCACAACAATAGATTTTCCTTCACTTAAACATCCCCACGTATGGAATTAAGTTTCATATTCGTTTCGCCATTTTGTCGTCAAGTGGTTACAGCGCTTGCCTATTGTTCCTGTCGGTGGTTCGATCCCCAGGCATTCGCAGTTTATCTAGTTATACTTGGGGATCAGATGTGGAGAGGGCCAGGTGTGTGGAGGAGGACCAGGTGTGGAGAGCCAAGTGTGGAGGAGGGCTAGATGTGGAGGAGGGCCAGGTGTGAAAGAGGGCCATGTATGAAGAGGGTCAAGTGTGGAAGAAGGCCAGGTGTGTGGAGCACTAGGTATAGGTGTTTGGAGAACCAGGTGTAAGTGGTGTGGAGGGCCAGGTGTAGGTGGTGTGGAGGGCCAGGTGTGTGGAGGAGGGCCAGGTGTGTGGATGAGGGCCAGGTGTAGGGCCAGGTGTAGGTGGTGTGGATCAATGTAGACCAGCTGTGTCGAGGCTCAGTCTTGCGTGTTGTTGGGCCGCCTCTTACAGCCTCCCGCACATTGCCCTCAAGACGCTGTTCCTCCTCCCGCACGCTGTTCCTCCTCCCGCTCACTGCGTTCCTCCTCCCGCTCACTGTGTTCCTCCTCCCGCTCGCTGTGTTCCTCCTCCCACGTATTGCCCACAGTCCTTCCGCCCACTGTGCTCCTCCTCCCGTTCCTCCTCCCGCCCTGGGTGTTATTCCTCTAGTCCTGGGTGTGAGATAGTCGTGGTGGGCGTGAGGAGGCGTGGGCGGGAGAGCCTGGTGTGGGCGTGGGGAAGGCGTGGGGGAGGCGTGGTGGGCGGGAGAGCCTGGTGTGGGCGTGGGAAGGCGTGGGGAGGCGTGGTGGCGTGGAGAGCCTGGTGTGGGCGTGGGAAGGCGTGGTGGGCGGGGGAGGTATAGTGGGGGGCGTGGTGGGCGTGCAGTACGGTGGCCTTCATGTGGTGGACCTTCATCACTGAGTCATTCCCGTATTGGCTATTGGAAATCGGTGGCCACAGACCTCAATCCCACCCCCACCCCTACAGCCCACATTGTGTATCGTGCCGCCCACACACTGCCCACACACCACCCATATTCCCCCCACACCGCCCATATCCCTCCCACACCGCGCATATCCCTCCCACATCCCTCCTACGCCGCTTAAATCCCTCCCACACCACCCAAATCCCTCCCAATACCACCCACCGTTGACATGCACCGCCCACAACGCCCACAATCACCGATTTGGTTGTTTTTGCTGCTGCCTGCTGCCGTTGTTACCGTTAACGCCATCACACTTACCGTTTATATCACTCTGTTGTCGACACATTAGCGGCAACAGGTGTTAATTGAGGGTAATTATAGGAGCCATCTCACCTGTCAACACGGAGAACGGCTGTCATATATCCTCTCTCTCTCTCGTTGCCAGTACCACCACCATCGTCATCACTACCACCACCACCACCATCACAACTACAACCACCATCATCACTACCACCACCATTACTACCACCACTACCACCATTACTACCACCATCCCTCACTGCACCACACTGAAGGGTTATCAATATCCTGGATTAGCGTGCACCATTAATCACACTCCCCACCATCTCCCATATCCACCATGAAGTGCCTCCCAGCCACCATTCACCATGAACTGCCTCCCAGCCACCATAACTACTATGAACTGCCTCCCAGCCACCATAACTACCATGAACTACCTCCCAAGCCACCATAACTACCATGAATTGTCTCACAAACTACCATAACCACCATAGCCTTACCTAAAATCAACAGTAAAGAATTTTTTAGAGATATGTAACATATTTAGACACGTAGGAAGCATCTTTGGTTAGGTTAGGCTAGGCTAGGTTAGGTTAGGTTAGGTTAGGTTGTTTAGGTTAGGTTAGGATCAAACGTATATGTCTTTTAATAAACCACAATATCCTATTTAAAATCTCTGTTGCGTCTATTTTTCAGGTAATGCCTTCCTCCCCACCTCCACAATATTCAAATTACCTTTCAGTATGTGAGTCACACCTGAACCCACTAATGAGCTTCCGGTAGACTCTCAATGCTCAGGTAGCTTGGTGGTCCAAATTTGAGACCCACCAGGTGACAAATACAATTTTTGTTTTTTCAACTTTAAATTTTTTTGTCCACACGATGACAAATATTTTTATTTTTGTACCTTTAAAGCTTTGGAGGGGGAGAGGTGAGGGGAGGGGTGAGGGTGAGGGGTGAGGAGGAGGTAGTTGTAGGGAACACTATTTAATATTTTGAGTTTGTGAATCCACATGAGAAAAATAATGCTGAATTGAATAGCAAGTTGGGGCAATGTTTTGGTGTGGGTAATTATAGTGGTGGTAGGTAGGGAGAGAGAGGGGTGAGAGAGAGGGGGTGGAGAGAGAGGGGGTGGGAAAGAGAGGGGTGGAGAGAGAGGGGTAGGGAGAGAGAGGGGGTAGGAGAGAGAGAGGGGTGGAGAGAGAGGGGGTGAGAGAGAGGGGGTGGAGAGATAAAGAGACACAGGTAGGGATGACACACACACACACACACATAAACAAACTATAATTTAAATAATGGAGGCTTCTGGGGTGAGGGAAGACTCTGCTGTTGTTGTGTAATTAAATTATTAGTCCCCTGAGCTTGGAGATGAGTGGAGAGGTGTGTGTGTGTGTGTGTGTGTGTGTGTGTGTGTGTGTGTGTGTGCGTGTGTGTGTGCGTGTGTGTGTGTGTGCGTGCGTGTGTGTCAGAGCATTATTCATCCAGGGGTCTTCATCAGTAACCAATTTTAATCGAGGTTTGAAACTGGATGTTTATATATGGTCGTCATTATTCATTTGCATTATTCACAAAAACTAATTGAAGTAGAGTTATGAAAGTTGGTCTACACTTTTATTGACACTAGAGCAATTGCCTCATTAAATTTGGTTATGTTAGAGTTAACCATTCAGGAGTTATGATTCTTCAAGTAGGGTTAAAATTGACCCTTGGAGTCGAGTATTCTATCATACTTCACCACTACTTTCTAGACCACATCTCTGCTTCACATCATTTCTCGCCGCTTATCACCGCTTCCCGATTCCTCCACCTCCCCAACCCACTTCCAACCCCCCCCCTCCCCACCCACTCTTCCCACCCACTCTCCCACCCTGCTACGACACCCAACGCGGGGAATGGGTCCAGTGTCGCGGGATAATATGCAAAGTAAGATTTTGTACAGCAGAACTCCCTAAGTCTTAATGGTAAAACACTAAAACATTTTATACTCTGTTTTTTCTGCCTTTCTCTTTGTTGTTGATGGTGGTGGTGATAGTGGTGGTGATAGTGGTGGTGATAGTGGTGGTGATAGTGGTGGTGATAGTGGTGGTGATAGTGGTGGTGATAGTGGTGGTGATAGTGGTGGTGATAGTGACGGTGTGTGTGTGTGGTCGTTCTAGTGGTGATGATTGAAGTGTTTTAATGATAGTGGTGGTGATAGTGGTGGTGATAGTGGTGGTGATAGTGGTGGTGATAGTGGTGGTGATAGTGGTGGTGATAGTAGTAGTTCGTTGGGTTATTCTCCTGGATGTCTTCTTCCTCCGCCTCATCTTCCACCTCTTTCTCCTCCTCCTCTTCTTAGTCTTCCTCCTCCTCCCTCCTTTCACAACTACTTCCTCCTCCTCCTCCTCTTCCTCTTCCTCCTCCTCCTGGCGTAATCAATAAACAATCTCAGGAAGGTAAAGGGCAAAATATTACCACTAGTGGCCGACTCCTACCACCTGTACCACCACCACCTGTACCACCACCTGTACCACCACCTGTTTCACCACTTGCACCACCACTCGCACCACCACCTGTACCATTAATATAAACTGAGGTGTGCGGTGGGCGAATGAATACAACACTCACCTCCTGTACCTAATGGTCAGTGGTTCACGGCCCGGGGATTCCTCACTCGACCCAGCTGTGAGTGGGTACCTGATGTTACAGTTGAGGAAGTGAAGCTGGTCGAGTATAGTGTCTCTATTGAACGTAATTATACATATGGACAGGATAGCGTTAATTCTCTATCTCTCTCTTCTCTTCTCTTCTCTCCTCTTGTCTCCTCTCCTCTTCCTCCATCCCCTCTCTGTCATGGTGTGGAGATATTTTTTTTAAGAGAATTTGCTGTTTCTTGTGAGTATGGCGCCCAGCTAAGATCTCTCTTCCATAACAGGATTTTTGTCCATATTTTTACGATCCCAAAAGTCTATTGTGATTTTGGGCAGCTGTAAAGGAAACACGACATATATTTATGAAGGAGTTTGAAGCGAAGTTTACTACCTGACACACACACACACACACACACGCACACACACACACACACACGCACGCACACACACACACACACACACACACCACACACACACACACACACACACACACGCACACACACACACACACACGCACGCACACACAGTCAGTCAAGATGCCTTCACTCCTTGTGGGTTGGGATGAGTGGTGATAGTGGTGGGGGTTTGTGTGGTGGTAGTGGTGATACTAAGTTTATGGCGGTAATGTCATATGAAATGGGGTGTGGAGGGGAGATAAGGGGTAGTGGTGGGGGGGAGGAGGGGGTGGTAGTGAGTGGGGGGGTGTCACCATGCATAGGTAGGCCGTGTTTGCTGTTGATATATCCTCAAAGCCACACCGTTACACTGGCTTTGCATATCCTCCCCTACCAAAACGTACACTGTATATATATACTCTACTGGGGGGGATCACATACATACATACACACACACCCATACATACATACACACAGTCATATACACCAAGGTCTCGCCATATTAAAATCCATACCAGCGTCAAAACCATTGTCTTCCTCTCTCTGGCCATATTACTCCTTAAAAGCCCCCGTTTAATGATTCCTCCTACCTTGTGTGGGGGATTGTGGGGTGGTTGTGGGGTAGTGTGGGTGGTGGAGGGGGGGAGCATCAATATCCACACCCAGACAGTGTTGCCAGTTCTCTAATTTCCCGAAAGTTATATTCAACAAAAAAACTTTATTAATTAATTACTCTGATCTTTCAATATTATATAAATGACTGTTAATTAAGGCGATATTATTACAATCATCTATAATTATCGAATATTGAAGTTGTAAGAGTATTTTAATTATCTTTCCTGCTCAATTATATCAATAACGTCACAGGTTTTTGCGATATTACCAGATTTTTTTTTAATAAATTTTTCGTTTATAGTTTTTGTAGGATTTTTTTTATTAGTGAAAAATTAATATTAATGTTATTTAAAGATAATTTGTGTTAGGGAAAAAATTAATGAGTCAGGGAAAAAAAATAAGTCGGGAAAAATTTTATTGAACGAGTCAGGGAAGAAATTTAATTACACAAGCACTTAAGGGAAAAAATAATTAGATATGTCTGGGAAAATTTAATTACATGAGGCAGTTAGGTTACAGTTAGGGGGAACTAATCTTTTTTTTTCTACCAGTTAGGGGAAAAAATGATCATAAATGAGGCTGTTAGGGAAAAACTATTAAGTTACCTTAGTTTAGTGAAGTGATTAGGGAAAACATTAATATTAACCCCTTGAGGACGATGACTTGACCCCTTGAGGACGATGACTTGACCCCTTGAGGACGATGACTTGACCCCTTGAGGACGATGACTTGACCCCTTGAGGACGATGACTTGACCCCGCCAGGGACATTGACTTGACCCCTTGAGGGACGATGACTTGACCCCTTGAGTACGATGACGACCCCTTGAGGACGATGACGACCTTGAGGGACGATGGCTTGGCCCGCGCGCCAAGGGACGATGACTTGACCCCTTGAGGCGACATTTATGAGGGACGATGACTTGACCCCTTGAGGACGATGACTTGACCCCTTGAGGACGATGACTTGACCCCTTGAGGACGATGACTTGACCCCTTGAGGACGATGACTTGACCCCTTGAGTACGATGACTTAACCCCTAATATAAACTTATGATCCATTGAGACTAATGTTAACAAGTACACGAGTAATTAACGATAGCCGGATAGAGTGGAGCCGGATTTTTCGGACTACAATGGGGGCCGGATATAGTTGACACCACACCGGAGCCGGGTATAGTAGAGTATAGCGTGACCGGATATAGTGGACCATATTGTTGACGGATAAAGCGGACTGTACTAGAGCCGGATATAGAGGACTACCGTGGAGCCGGGTGTAGTGGACTGCAAGGGAGGAATCTGTAATTGGACTCGAAACACAGAGTGGAATTGGGCTAATCCCTCTCCCAATTTGGAGGGATGTATGGCGGAGGGGGGCTGGTGGGGGCTGTGGGGACCTGATGGGGGGCTGGGAGACCTGATGGGGGGCTGTGGGGACCTGATGGGCTGAGATTAAGGGCCATTGTTCGTTTACATACGGGAAAGGTTGGTCTCTCTCTCTCTCTCTCTCTCTCTCTCTAGGGTCTGGGGAGAGTGGGTGAAGGAAACGAGAGAGAGAGAGAGAGAGAGAGAGAGAGAGAGAGAGAGAGACACCCCCTGTTACACTAACCTTACCATAATCAATATTGGATTAAATTCACCGTGAAAATATTATGCCAAGGCTCCACTAAGTGCCATGAACGAGCTGCCATCAAACACACTACACTCTATAACTCTATAATGCTTGGTAATTCATAACTCTACTCTATAATGCTTGGTAATTCATAACTCTACTCTATAATGCTCGGTAATTCATAACTCTACTCTATAATGCTTGGTAATTCATAACTCTACTCTATAATGCTCGGTAATTCATAACTCTACTCTATAATGCTTGGTAATTCATAACTCTACTCTATAATGCTCGGTAATTCATAACTCTACTCTATAATGCTCGGTAATTCATAACTCTACTCTATAATGCTTGGTAATTCATAACTCTACTCTATAATGCTCGGTAATTCATAACTCTACTCTATAATGCTCGGTAATTCATAACTCTACTCTATAATGCTTGGTAATTCATAACTCTACTCTATAATGCTCGGTAATTCATAACTCTACTCTATAATGCTTGGTAATTCATAACTCTACTCTATAATGCTTAAAGCTTTAGATAATTATGCTTGGTGGTATAATGCTTGATAATGCTTTTGATAATTAAGCTTGATTGTGTGATTTATTATGCTGGGTTTTATAAGGCTTTTGATTTACTTCACGAATGAACCAACAAGACGTTTTTACAAGAATCAAATCAGAGATTTATCACTAATCGGCCAATCAGAGGCGTTTTTAATCACAAATGAACCAATCAGAGACGTTTTTTACATCACGAATCAGCCAATCAGAGACGTTTTTAATCACGAATGAACAAATCAGAGGCGTTCTTAATCACGAATGAACCAATCAAAGGCTTTTAACCACGAATAAGCCAATCAGAGGCGTTTTGAATCACGAATAGCAATCAGAGGCGTTTTGAATCACGAATAAGCCAATCAGAGGCGTTTTCACTTGACCAATTAGAAGAGTAAGACCAAGGTGAGCAGGTGGTGATATTTGTCCACTGTGCCGCCAGGGACGACGCCGATATTTTTAAAGTTCTCTTCTTCACAACGGACCCACTGCCTCTACACCCTACACCTCACCCTACACCCCTCACCCTACACCCTACACCCTCACCCTCACCCCACACCCTCACCCTACACCCTCACCCTACATCCTACACCCCACCATACACCTACACCCCAACCTACATCCTCATCCTACACCCACACCCCTCACCCTACACCCTCACCCTACACCCTCACCCTACATCCCACACCCTCAACCTACACCCTCACCCTACACCCCACACCCTCACCCCTACACCCTCACCCCACACCCCCCTCACTACACCCTCACCCCACACCCTCACCCACACCCCCACCATACACCCTCACCCCACACCTCACCCCACACCCCTACATCCCACACCCTCACCATACACCCACACCCCACCCCACACCCACACCCTCACCCCACACCCACACCCCACCCCACACCCCACACCCCACCCCACACACCCCACACCCACACCCCACCCCACACCCTCACCCCACACCCACACCCCACACCCCACACCCCACCCCACACCCCCCACACCCTCACCCCACACCCCACACCCCACACCTCACCCCACCCCACACCCCACCACACCTCACCCCACACCCCACACCTCACCCCACACCCACCCTCACCCCTACACCTCACCCACACCCACACCCCACACCCTACACCTCACCCTACACCCTCACCCTCACCCTACACCCCACCCCACACCCTCACCCCACACCCCTCACCCACACACCCTCACCCCACACCCCACCCCACACCCTCACCCCACCCCACCCCACCCCACACCTCATCCCACACCCCACACCCCACACCCTCACCCCACACCCCACCCCACACCCCACACCTCACCCCACACCCTCACCCCCCACACCCCCCCCACCCCACCCCACACCCTCACCCCTACACCCCCACCCTCACCCCACACCCCTCACCCCACACCCCACCCCCTCACCCCTACACCACCCCACACCTCACCCTACACCCCTCACCCCACACCCCCTCACCCCACACCCTCACCCCCACCCCACACCCCACACCCCACCCCACACCCCACCCCACACCCCCACCCCACAACCCCTCACCCCCACCCCACACCCCACACCCCACCACTCACCCCACACCCTCACCCCACACCCTCACCCCACACCCCACACCCCACACCCACACCCCTCACCCCACACCCTCACCCCACACCCCACCCCACACCCTCACCCCACACCCCACCCCACCCTACACCTCACCCCACACCCTCACCCCACCCCACACCCCACCCCACCACCCTACACCACCCCTACACCTCACCCTACACCCTCACCCCACACCCCTCACCCTACACCCCACACCCCACCCCACACCCCTCACCCCACACCTCACCCCACACCCTCACCCCACACCCTCACCCCTACACCCCACCCTACACCTCACCCCACACCTCACCCCTACACCCCACACCACCCTACACCCTCACCCCTACACCTCACCCTACACCCCACCCTACACCTCACCCCTACACCCACACCCTCACCCCTACACCCTCACCCTACACCTCACCCCACCTCACCCCACCTCACCCTACACCCCTCACCCTACACCCTCACCCTAGGAATTACCTCAACCCTTGAAGACAATAACCTAATCCAACCTAATCTAACCAAACCTAACCTAACCCCCACCATAATCTGGCTGTCGGTCTCAGATAGTGTCAACCCACAACCTCCCTGGCGGCCATTTTTCACATTGTTAACGAAAATAGCCTAGTAATTACACGGAGCGTTTAATTGGTTGTTGGGTAATTACCGTGTTGTCGTAATGATTGTTCTTGCCCCAATTACCGGTTGAGAAAAATTGGTTTTGTTTGTGTTTGTTTTGTTGTTTGTTTGTTTGTTTGTTTGTTTGTGTGTTTGTGTTTGTGTGTTTGTTTGTTTGTGTTTGTTGTTGTTTGTTTGTTTGTGTGTTTGTTTTGTTTGTTTGTTTGTTTGTGTGTTTGTGTTTGTGTGTTTGTTGTTTGTTTGTTTGTTTGTGTGTTTGTTTGTTTGTTTGTTTGTGTGTTTGTGTTTGTGTGTTTGTTTGTTTGTGTGTTTGTTTGTGTGTTTGTTTGTTTGTTTGTTTGTGTTTGTGTTTGTGTGTTTGTTTGTTGTTTGTGTGTTTGTGTGTTTTTTGTTTGTGTGTTTGTTTGTGTGTTTGTTTTTGTGTTTGTTTGTGTCCGTCTCTCCGTCCGTGCGTCTGTCTATTTATCCGTCCACTTTTCATTCCACTTGCTCGCCCGTCCATTCCTCCGCCCGTCCGTCCAGGCATCACCAGGCAAGCTCTCTCCACACACACACACACACACACACACACACACACACACACACACACACACACACACACACACACACACACACACACACACACACACACACACACACACACACACACCACCACACACACACACAACACACACACACACCACCACACACACAAACCCACACACACACACACACCAAGACTTCTGCATGACAGTCTTTATGTATGTAAGCCTTTGAAGCTGAGGTCACCTTCATGGGTCAGAGGTCAAGGTCAAGGTCACTCTCTCTCCTCTCTCTCTCTCTCTCATAAGGTAGTAACAAGGTCACTGAGAGCCATGAACCTACAGCCGCCATTTTAAAGTTCTATTTTCACCTTTTTTTAACCAGTAAGAACAACGAATAACATTATTTTGTGTTTGATGGTTGTGATAAGTCCAAGGGTCAAGTCCAAGGTTAAAGTCGAAGGTTAAAGTCCAAGGATCAAATCGAAGGTTAAGTCCAAGGTTAAAGTCCAAGGTTAAGTCCAAGGTTTAAGTCCAAGGTTAAAGTCGAAGGTTAAAGTCCAAGGATCAAATCGAAGGTTAAAGTCCAAGGTTAAAGTCCAAGGTTAAAGTCCAAGGTTTAAGTCCAAGGTTAAAGTCCAAGGTTCAAGGTTAATCCTAAAGTAAAGGTCTTGACAGGTACGGGGTGACCTTTCTCAACACACCTGGGAGGGTAATTTTCCTTTCATCCTAAAAGAAACACAAAATAAAATACAAAACTATATCAAGTCTTTCCATTACAACAACATGAAAGACTGAATCCAATTTAGAACAATTACACAAAGACCTCGACAATTACTTCAGTTCACCAGCTAAATTGTTCTCTGGAAATTGATATGGCCATCTTGGAAGTGTTTCACTATCTTGGAAGTGTCAATATTTGGAAGTGGTCCATTTTGAAGTGGCTTATTATTTGAAGTGGTCAATATTTGGAAGTTGTTTAATATTTGGAAGCGGCCATTTGGAAGTGGCCGGCCATTTTAAAGTGGCCGGCCATTTTGGAAGTGGTCGGCAATCTTGGAAGTCAAACTCATTGGCTACAGGATCAGAAAGAAGATTGCAGCTTTAGTTATGAATCACCAAATCAAATCTAAAAGCAATTGGGGAGAAATAAGAGGATTTAATATTCAGATGACGACAGACAGACACAGACCGACAGACCGACAGACACACAGACCGACAGACACACAGACCGACAGACAGACACACCGACCGACAGACAGACACACAGACCGACAGACAGACACACAGACAGACACACAGACCGACAGACCGACACACCGACCGACAGACAGACACACCGACAGACACACAGACCGACAGAAACCCTGGAATAATAACGTCACAATAGATCACTTAACTCACTAATGCCTAGACACAAAGATGGATTCTTAAAAGTTCCTAATAAACTATCTCTCAACATCTTCACTACAGGGACGCTAATTTTAACATTTTATTTAACTGATAGACGATTTTATTTAGCATACGGATATTTTTACTTATTATTATACCGAATACATCCTCTTAGTCGTAACTATAATGCCGTAACTAGGAAGGTTGGTAGGCCTAGGGAAGAGAGGTTGGTAGGCCTAGGGAAGATTAATGTAAGCAAATGAGGCTGATCTTTGGGGCTAAATTTGAAGTGTTAGTGGTGGTTGTAAAGTTTCTTCTTCAAGGTCAACTTTTGGTGTAAATTGTACTAATATTGACTTGAGTGCTGCCATGGTAACGGTTCGCGGGCTGGAGGTAATCCTAGTGGGTGGAGGGGGTTGGAGGGTAATACTAGTGGGTGGAGGGTAATCCTAGTGGTGGAGGTGGGTGGAGGTGGGTGGAGGGTAATACTAGTGGGTGGAGGGTAATCCTAGTGGGTGGAGGGTGATACTAGTGGGTGGAGGGTAGGAGGGTAATACTAGTGGGTGGAGGGTGTGATACTAGTGGGTGGAGAGTACATTAGTGGGTGGAGGGTGATACTAGTGGGTGGAGAGTAATACTAGTGGTGGAGGGTAATACTAGTGGGTGGAGGTGATACTAGTGGGTGGAGGGTGATACTAGTGGGTGGAGGGTAATACTAGTGGGTGGGAGGTAATACTAGTGGGTGGAGGGTGATACTAGTGGTGGGAGGTGGGTGGAGGGTAATACTAGGGTGGAGGGTGATCTTAGTGGGTGGAGGGTACATTAGTGGGTGGAGGGTAATATAGGGTGGAGGAATCCTAGTGGGTGGAGGTGATACTAGTGGGTGGAGGGGTGGGTGGAGGGTAATACTAGTGGGTGGAGGTGGGTGGAGGGTAATACTAGTGGGTGAGACTAGTGGGTGGAGGTAATACTAGTGGGTGGAGGGTGATAGTAATGGATGGAGGTAGGCACTAGTACTCTACCTGTGCAGGAGGTAATATTACAGGTAAGTTCACTATGCTGGTCAGGTATCTCTCAATGAAGATATACTGACCACCATGCACTAGCTGCTTCTTCCACTCACGTTTCCAACACAACTTGTTACTCGACACGGCACAGAGCATCTATCACCGCCCCCCCCCTCCCACCCTTCCTCTCACCCCTTCCTCCCACCCCTCACCCTCCCACCCTCCTTCACCCCCTCCCACCCCTTCCTCTCACCCTCCCACCCTTCCTCTCACACCCTCCCACCCTCCACCTCCTCCCACCCTCTCCTCCCACCCTTCCTCCCACCCCCTCTCACCCTCCCACCCCTCTCCTCCCCCTCCCACGGACTCCTCCCAAGTCCCACCTGCCTCCATGATTCTTGATGATCTACATAAATGTTACTTCAGTATACATGGACATACATTTAATCCATATATACTATCATTATGTATAACCCCTAACTTGACTACCAGGATGATTTGGTTGCCATATTGAATGCCATAGTGGTATAATATGAGTTTAACACGTTTTTTATGACCCATATTAAGGGAATATTTAACCCATTAATAATTTAGAACTTTTACGATAATTACCAAAAATAAATAAATAATTAACATAGATTTTCGAGGAATTTAACTAAGAGTCTCAGTGATATTTGGACGCCATTACTGTACCAAGATTATTTTTTTATTTATTTTTAGAAGTAAGTTAAGATATGTAGATAGTGGGTAAATATTCTACACTGGGTCAACCTGTCTGACCTGGCCTGGTCTCTCTCTCTCTCTCTCTCTCTCTCTCTCTCTCTCTGTTACCGCCTTCCACTACACTCACCGTTAAGTAACCCGGAGTTAGTGAGGGAGGTGTATTGAACCTGTGTATCGCCTCAGTAAAGGTGTAGTGTCCCCTAGGAGAGCCCACGCGTCCACACACACACACACACACACACACACACACACACACACACACACACACACACACACACACACACGAACTCGACCATCTGGTATTTGTTTAGAGAGAGAGAGAGAGAGAGAGAGAGAGAGAGAGAGAGAGAGAGAGGAATTTTATTTGCGAATTGATAATGTTAACAAAAACAACAACAGCAAGAAGAAGAAGAGGAGAGGGAAGAACAAGTGGAGAGGAAGAGGAGGAGGAAGAGGAGGAAGAGGAGGAGGAGGAGGAGGAGGAGGAGGAGGAAGGGAGGAAGAGGAGGACAACAATAGCAAAATTAAGTGAATGTTGTATTGTGTGTGTGTGTGTGTGTGTGTGTGTGTGTGTCTGTCTGTCTGAATGTATGTATGTGTGTAGCGGGTGTATTGATTTTTCTTGTAATAACGTGGAGGCGGCTGGGAACCACCCCTAACCTCTCCCCCTCACCTCTCCCCTCACCCCCTCACCTCTCCCCCCCACCTCTCTCCCTCACCTCTTCCCCCTCACCTCTCCCCCCTCACCCCCTCCCTCTCCCCTCACCTCTCCCCTCACCTCTCTCCCCTCACCTCTCTCCCCTCACCTCTCCCTCCCCCTCACCTCTCCCCCTCACCTCTCCCCCCTCACCTCTCCCCTCACCTCTCTCCCCCTCACCTCTCCCCTCACCTCACCTCCCCTCAACTCTCTTCTCCTCCCCCACTCCAGCATCTGAGAGAGGAGGAGGAAGGGGGTGAGGAGGAGGGGGACGTGGGGTGGGGGAGGGCTGATGAAGGAGTCTTAGGGACACAGAGACATTGTCTTGCTAACCACTCCCTCCTCCCCCTCTCCTCCCTCTCCCCCTCTCCTCCCTCTCCTCCTCTCCCTCTCCCCCTCTCCCCTCTCCCCCTCTCTCCTCCCCTCCCTCTCCCCTCCTCTCTGGGGTAATTTAGTGAGGCGTGTAAAGGGGTGAGTGGGGGTCAGGGGGGGAATGCAGTGTTTGTGTGAGAGGGGAGATTAGGGTGTCAGTGTCATGTGATGGTGTCAGTGTCATGTGATGGTGTCAGTGTCATGATGGTGTCAGTGTCATGTGATGGTGTCAGTGTCATGTGATGGTGTCAGTGTCATGTGATGGTGTCAGTGTCATGTGATGGTCTCAGAGGAGTGTCATAGGAGATAGTTAGTTTGTCCAGTGTATACGTGTAATTAGGTAGTTTATCTAGTGTACCTGTAATTGGGTAGTTTAAGGTACATAGATGGTACAGGTTAATTAATCATAGCTGTTGGCCTGAGAATTTATGTTACGATCTTGTGAAGTAGCTGAGAGAGAGAGAGAGAGAGAGAGAGAGAGAGGAAAAAATAAATAAAAGAATGAAAGAAAGAGAGAGAAAATATGTAGATAATGCCGAGAAAAAAATATCCCATCAGAAGTGTGTAATGAAGAAGCCTGACTGTAAAACGAGACGACAGGCAACACACTTCATTAGATTGCATTCGAGTCAGGTGTAAACTTATCTTCCCTCCGTTTTTATTTTCTTCACAATTACTCTTGACCTTTGATGTTTTTTAACCTGGGGAAAAAAAACCCTTGTAAACTCCACTGGTTGTCTTGGTAACGGCCTGACATCGTAGCTCGTCCTTGGGTGATGTGAATCGATTTTATTTCCACGTATATCAAAATTTATTCTCGTATATCGATTTTTTTGGTTCATATATCGAAATAATTTATCATGTTTATAGATTTATTAGAATATTGAATGTTTATTATATATATTGAAGTTACGGTGAGTTTAGAATCATATAGTAATTAATTTTCTTTCAGTTCTTGACCTCTATATTGTTCCACTACACACAGGAGCTTTAATTAACACGAGGAAGAGGTCGCTGGCGCCATTATTAGCCTCGTTATGGGTTTACTCGGGGACATTACTCCTTTATATTGACATAGAGATACTAATTGCCAGCTACGGTGATCACTGCTAATGTAATGGTGTGATACTGGTACTTCTATTACTGATGATGCTATTAGTGCTATTATTAACCAGTCTTTTACTATTATTATTATTAGTAGTAGTAGTAGTAGTAGTATTGAGTAGTAGAAGTAGTAGTAACGATATTAGTAGTAATAGTAGAAGAAAAAGTAGTGTGCGTGTGTGTTTGTGTGTGTGTGTGTGTGTGTTTGGTCGATGTCACTTCCTTAAGATATATTAAGAAAGTTTCCTCAGTTCCCCCTTCAAGTTGGTCCTCTCCACATTTTCTTTCTCTCCTTCCTCTCGCTACAAATAATATGGCTGACTGTTGTGAGTTTCAGCAGAGTAGAGAAGAAAATGTGGGACTGTCTCACGTGAGGTCAAAATGGCGGCTGATTTACACTGAGACTCTAGATTTTCTGTTTTGTGTTAGTTAAGGGTTAAAATTTGCTACTTTCCTCCCTTTAAGTGTTCCTTGTGTTCCATTCCGTGTTCCTGGTGTTCCATTCCGTGTTCCTGGTGTTCCATTCCGTGTTCTGGTGTTCCGTTCCGTGTTCCTGGTGTTCCATTCCGTGTTCCTGTTCATTCCGTGTTCCTGGTGTTCCATTCCGTGTTCCTGGTGTTCATACGTGTTCCTGGTGTTCCATTCCGTGTTCCTGGTGTTCATTCCGTGCCGGTATTCCATTCCGTGTTCCTGGTATTTCCATTCCGTGTTCCTGGTGTTCCATTCCGTGTTCCTGGTGTTCTTATACGTGTGTAAGAGCCTATAACCCATCCACCTGCCTCACCCCTGCTACTTGAGCCAGTGCTGTAAGGGCTGTTGTCTGTGAGCGAGTAAGACGTTGTGCCTGTGCGTGCTGTGTTATATGTGTGTTTTATCTTCACTCTTTGCTGTTGTGGTTATCTGAAATAGTGTCGGTCTGTACTGTCTGTCTGTCTGTCTGTGCCTGTCTGTCTGCTGTCTGTGCCTGTCTGTCTGTCTATGCCTGTCTGTCTGTCTGTCTGTGCTGTCTGTCCGTCTGTCTGCCTCGTTGTCTGTCTGTCTGTCTGTCTGTCTGTCTGTCTGTCTGTGTCTGTCTGTCTGTCTGCCTGTTCGTCTGTCTGTGCCTGTCTGTGCCTGTCTGTCTGTCTGTCTGTCTGTCTGTCTGTCAGTCTGTCTGTCTGTCATTGTTCAGTGTTCACAACTTAAAAAAAGTTGTTGTTGTTATTATTATTGTTTTTGTTGTTATTATTATTGTTATTGTTATTATTATATTATTGTTGTTATTAAGTTATTGTTGTTGTTATTTATTTGTATTTGTTGTTGTTGTTGTTGTTGTTGTTGTTGTTGTTCCTCCTCCCTTCCTAATTTATCCCCCTCTGTTTTAGCCTCTAGGTCATTCTTTAACTAATATATTAAAACCAATAATGAATGCCACACAAACCCTATATAGTTTTTATTCATAATTTATCGTTTATTTTTCATATGTGTTTTCATGACTGACTGACTGACTCACTCACTCACTGACTTGACTGATGTATTCCAACTGCATGTGTGGATATTCTTCGTATGTAAGATTGAAGTTGAAACCCTACCCTGCCCCCCTGCCCTGCCCTGCCCCCACCCCTGCCCTGCCCTGCCCTGCCCCACCCTAACTACCGCCATCCACCCACCCACCGCCCATCCCACCCTACCCCACCCCACCCTACCCTACCCACCCTACCCCACTCCCACCCTACCTTACCCTACCTTATCCTACCCCACCCTACCCTACCCTAACATTAACACACACACAATGCTCTCAATTACTTTCAGCTAAATACTTTTCCTCTGATACTTACCAAGGAAAGGCGACCAGCTGCCCCAAACTTTCTACCCTTTATTATTTCTTTTCTGGTCACTTTCCCCAACTCTTTACCTGTCGGAACTACCAACTACTACCACCACCACTACCACTTCTACCACCACTACCACTTCTACCACTACCACTTCTACCACTACCACTACCAACTTCTACCACCACCAACTACCACTTTCTATACCACCCCACCAACTACTTCTACCACTAACTACCACTATTCTACTAACTACTACCACGCTATCACGTTAACCAAAATTTATCTTTGTAATTCATTTTTTTTCTCCTATTTCATCCAACGAAAAGAAAAACAGGAAATTAAGATAATAAACGAGAGCTTAACGAGATCAGTGTTGGACAGTAACGAGAGAGGGAAGAGAGGTGGGGTGAAAATGGTGATAAATTTATAAATGGAAGTACAGGGCGTGAATAGATATGATTCAATGTTATACAAACCGTAAATAGATATAAAAATAATGTTATACAAACCGTAAATAGATATAAATTAATGTTATACAAACCGTAAATAGATATAAAAATAATGTTATACAAACCGTAAATAGATATAATTAATGTTATACAAACCGTAAATAGATATAAAATTAATGTTATACAAACCGTAAATAAATACAACAAATCTAAATAATACAAACTGGAAGTAAAAATTTATTACATACGAATTACATAAATATGAATTAATATAAATTTACGTAAAACAAATTGGATATGCCGTAACACAACTGTTAAATAGATGGAAACTATTTAATATTAATCTCAATAATACAAACTGGAAATAATGATGAATTCCTACAAATGATACGAACTGGAATTAATATCTTCAACACAATCCGGAAATGAAAAGGAAACAGGGTAGAACAAACTAATAATGTTAAGCTGAAATAAATAAAATAAGTAATAATAAACAATAAATATATAGAAATAGACCTAAATAAATAAAAGTATAATGAGATAAAATAAAGGGATAAATAAGTGGACTATAAACGTAATGAAAAGACACGAATATAAAAAAACACGAAAAACAAAACAGCATCGCGATAATTCACAATTGCTCACAAAAAATAATTAATTACTAAGAATACGAACAATTACTTAATAAAATTTAGAAGAAAAAAAATAATCTCGCTAATTAATAAAGTTTTAATTTCAACTTGATGAAAATTAATTTGATATTTATTTTTTTTAATCATTAGTGAAAGTTAGGAATAAGGTTACGTCAATAAGGCGTAAGTGATCGCAATATTGGTTCATGTTTTTGTTGATATCTGACCTGACCTGACCTGACCTACATTCTCCTGACCAAACCTACATTTCTACCACCCCATGATACTCGTCTGACCACTCGCCTAATACTCCTAACTACTCCCTGTACCACCTGCCTGACCTGACCCTATGAACCTTGTCTACTCCCTGACCACTCGCCTTGATACTCGCCTGACCACTCGCCTGATCTGACTATACTACTCTCTCCTGACCACTCGCCTATGATACTCGCCTGACCACTCGCCTATGATACTCTACTCCCTGACACTCTCCTGACCTGACCTGACATGACCTACACTCTCCTGACCTGACCTGATATGACCTAACCTAACTAATGAAAATACTCGCCTATGATACTCGCCTGTACTACTCGCCAATGATACTCGCCTGTACTACTCGCCAATGATACTCGCCAATTATACTCGCTAAATTATTATTTTTCCACTATTTTACGGGTATCATTAGGTCATACTCCCACACTAACTACCAATTCGTGCAAATTTCGCTCAAACAAGCCCCAGTCTGTTTGCTCATTCGTGGGACCAATTTGTAAACAATGGGGCCATTTATCTGTAGCCAAAAAAACACGCGTATGTATTTTTATTCATATTTATTTATTTATTTTTATTTTATTTTTTATAATTCTGTGGTATTTGGGAGGTGGAGAGGGTGTGGGGGGAGAGTGGGGGGGTGAAAGAAAGAGGGGGTGGGGGTGGGTGGGGGGGTGGGTGTGTACAAGAATAAATTATCAAACTTAAAATATTCACATTTTTCTTATTCTCTTCAATAAACCAGATTTACTCGACTAGATAAACCTGTATTTGTTCGTTTCTTTGTTCATTGGTTTATGTTGACGTTTAATGATGTGTTTGTGTGTTCATTTGCAGCCCCGCCTTATCACTCCCGGCATAAGGTTCAAGCCACCAGCTGGAACTACGCTACGACCAATGAGGAGGAAGATCCCCGCTCCATTGACCAATCAGAGCGCTACGTTGATCTCAGCTTCGCGCCGCCCTACAAGCCGCCGCCAGAAGGCTATAAGGTCAGAGGTCATACGATAAATATGGATTAATAAATACGTAATAATGATGGAATTGGGTAGATAACGAGAGGGATAATAATAGGGATAAATGAGAATACCTGGGACGATTGATAGGTAGGTTGGCAAGATAGGTAGGTAGGTTGGCAGGATAGGGAGGTAGGTTGGCAGGATAGGGAGGTAGGTTGGCAGGATAGGGAGGTAGGTTGGCAGGGTAGGGAGGTAGGTTGGCAGCGTAGGGAGGTAGGTTGGCAAGATAGGTAGGTAGGTTGGCAGGATAGGGAGGTAGGTTGGCAGGATAGGGAGGTAGGTTGGCAGGATAGGGAGGTAGGTTGGCAGGGTAGGGAGGTAGGTTGGCAGCGTAGGGAGGTAGGTTGGCAGGGTAGGGAGGTAGGTTGGCAGCGTAGGGAGGTAGGTTGGGAGGGAGATGGGAGTGAAGAATCGTGCAGGGTCCTAGGAGGAGGGAGGGGGGGGGACTCGTTGCCTGGGACACGGCAACTTTCCGTGACCTCCTCCTCCTCCTCCTCCTCCTCCTCCTCCTCTTCTTCTTCTTCTTCTTCTTCTTCTTCTTCTTCCTCCTCTTCCTCCTCCTCCTCCTCTTCCTCCTCCTCCTTAACTTCAGTTGGTTATAGTGAAGTATTTAGGTTAGGTTAGGTTAGATTAGTCTTACAGGTGATATGTTTTAAATCATTTTTTGCAGGTCTAATGGGCCCCAGTCCTATTGGGCCCCAGTACTAGTGGGCCCCAGTCCTATTACACCTCACTCCTCATAGGTTGTCTTAATGGCTCCCAATCCTAATAGGCCCGACTCCTAATGGCCCCCTGTTCTAATAAGGTCAAACCAATTTAGTAGTATTTGGGCCCATTAGGACTGGGGCCCATTAGGACTGGGGCCCATTAGGACTGGGGGCCATTAGGACTAGGGCCCATTAGGACTAGGGCCCATTAGGACTGGGGCCCATTAGGATTAGGGCCCATTAGGACTGGGGGCCATTAAGATACCTTGTCGAATTTGGGATAACTAGGAAGTTTAGCTGTTATATATAAAGTAAACTCATAGATGTTAAGAAAGGTAAACTGACAGGTGTAAACTAACAGGTGTAAACTGACAGGTGTAAACTAACAGGTGTAAACTAACAGGTGTAAACTAACAGGTGTAAACTGACAGGTGTAAACTGACAGGTGTAAACTAACAGGTGTAAACTGACAGGTGTAAACTAACAGGTGTAAACTAACAGGTGTAAACTGACAGGTGTAAACTGACAGGTGTAAACTGACAGGTGTAAACTGACAGGTGTAAACTAACAGGTGTAAACTGACAGGTGTAAACTGACAGGTGTAAACTAACAGGTGTAAACTGACAGGTGTAAACTGACAGGTGTAAACTGACAGGTGTAAACTAACAGGTGTAAACTAACAGGTGTAAACTGACAGGTGTAAACTGACAGGTGTAAACTAACAGGTGTAAACTGACAGGTGTAAACTGACAGGTGTAAACTAACAGGTGTAAACTAACAGGTGTAAACTGACAGGTGTAAACTAACAGGTGTAAACTGACAGGTGTAAACTAACAGGTGTAAACTAACAGGTGTAAACTGACAGGTGTAAACTAACAGGTGTAAACTGACAGGTGTAAACTAACAGGTGTAAACTGACAGGTGTAAACTAACAGGTGTAAACTAACAGGTGTAAACTAACAGGTGTAAACTAACAGGTGTAAACTAACAGGTGTAAACTGACAGGTGTAAACTAACAGGTGTAAACTAACAGGTGTAAACTGACAGGTGTAAACTAACAGGTGTAAACTAACAGGTGTAAACTAACAGGTGTAAACTGACGGGTGTAAACTAACAGGTGTAAACTAACGGTGTAGGCGAAGCAGGTGTAAACTAACAGGTGTAAACTGCGGGTACAAGCGGACTGCCTGGCTGGACATGGACGGGGTTTCAGGTGTGTGTCAACAGCCGACGTCTGGCCTCCTCATTCAAACATGGACAAACGTGGTACAGGTGTGTGTGTGTGTGTGTGTGTGTGTGTGTACGTGCGATATTCCAGGTCACCTACCATCTCCCAGGTCACATTGAACAACTAGACAAAATACTGGCTCTTCCCCCTCCTCTTTCTCCACCCCCCTTCCTCCCCCCCCCCCTTCACTCCCCTGCAGCCCGCTCAGTTTTACCAACTCTGTGATAATTCTCTTTGATATGTTAGTTTTTCAAGTTGTTTTCGCGTGAGTGTTTGTGTGGCGGAGGTCATTAATATGGCAGGTCTTTGAGTCCTTGATTAGCCAGCGTCAGGCCCCCCCACCCTCTCTCTCTCTCTCTCTCTCTCTCTCTCTCAAGCAGGGTAAACTAACTCATTCAGGAGAACCACATTACTGGAACCCCGAGTGCACTTTCCTTTCTCGTCTTTGAAAAATCATGGCACTGCAATGTCCTTTCCTTTGTAAATAATAATAATAAAGAATTATCTAAAGGCTATGAATAAATTATATTAGTTTTTGTGTAATAAGAATGGATATATGTTTCTCACTATGAGGGGGATGACAAGGGCTTACAATTATGGCAATTATTCCTTATAAAGTCGATAGATAAGAAAAGTCTTTATTCTAAGGTAAATTACATGAATTATTGATGTATAAAATTTAGTTACCATGAATAATAAATGGAAATTATTCATTATTTACTTCAATAATAGGGGTAATTTTGTTCAGTCCACAGAGTCATGTTAAAAGACTTACTCAAATTTTCGTCTCCCTTGTTAATTAGCCTCCTGTAGTTTGGTACAATTAAGCTTTGTTATTTTTACGTCTCTTGGTTGTTACTAGTTGTAGCTCCTTAACTCTCTCTCTAAACACACCCCAGCTTATTTCACCTCAAAATTAACCATCCAAACAGTAATCTAACCTAACATATGGGAACATTAACCTAACCTAACCCTTAATTTAACAGAACCACGGAGGCTGATGAGTCGTTTAGATAAAAATAAAATTGTAGTGAAGATTAAAACCGTAGATGAAAAACTGCCAGATAATGTCTATTCATTTTTAATATTTTTTTTCCTAATATATTGCTGCAGTTTCTATAATGCCATGTATTTTTATTATTTTTTTTTACAATTTTTGGTTACATTTTTTATCTGTTGAATAATCGGAATTATATCAGTGTCAAAATAGGACTAGTGGTCAATTTTAATAATAATAATAATGATGACTTAATCCCCATGAGTACGTTAACTTAACCTCTTGAGTACGATCATTTAAAGTCTTGAGTATGATAACTTAGCCCCATTGAGTACGATAAGTGACCCTTTAATATGATAACCATTTGAGTACGTTCACTTAACCTCTTGAGTACGATAATTTAAAGTCTTGAGTATGATAACTTAGCCCCCTTGAGTACGATAAGTTACCCTTTAATATGATAACCATTTGAGTACGTTGACTTAACCTCTTGAGTACGATAATTTAAAGTCTTGAGTATGATAACTTAGCCCCCTTGAGTACGATAAGTGACCCTTTACTATGATAACCATTTGAGTACGTTGACTTAACCCCTTGAATACGATAACTTTAACCCTTCAATGAATAACTTTAACCCTTCAAACAATAACTTTAACCCTTCAATCAATAACTTTAACCCTTCAATCAATAACTTTAACCCTTCAATCAATAACTTTAACCCTTCAATCAATAACTTTAACCCTTCAATCAATAACTTTAACCCTTCAATCAATAACTTTAACCCTTCAAACAATAACTTTAACCCTTCAAACAATAACTTTAACCCTTCAAACAATAACTTTAACCCTTCAAACAATAACTTTAACCCTTCAATCAATAACTTTAACCCTTCAATCAATAACTTTAACCCTTCAAACAATAACTTTAACCCTTCAATCAATAACTTTAACCCTTCAATCAATAACTTTAACCCATTGAATACAACAACACGCAAATATTAACAAAATACCGACATCACCATCAGTATTGTTCATTAATTATTTTTCCCCCTAAAAATACATTATAAAATACCAAGTGAAAATAACTACAAATAAAGTGGAATATATTTTTTGGTCTGGTCCACAATACAACTTTTACCACTTAATGGGGAAAAAAGTTAATTGGCTGCCATGACTTGAATACTAAAACAGCCTTAGTCTTGTTGTATAGTTATTGACAAGTTCTGTATTTGTGGATTTTAAGCTTAAATTAATGTGTATATTGATGGTAAATTATCCTTGTCTGTCAGTATATATTTTTTTGAAATATAATAATTATTTGGTTAGTCATTTTAATAAGAGAATTGATATGTATTATAAACTTGTGTATGTATGTACTGTATGTATGTATGTATGTATGTATGTATGTACTGTATGTATGTATGTATGTATGTATGTATGTATGTTTCCACTGATACTATATAATGTTACAGCAACTCCGTGTATGAAAATGCCAATGAGACAAACAGTGGTGCCAGTCCAACCCAACCCAACTACGCCCACCCGACTCACGCCCATGGTACGCCCGCTCCCTCCAGCCCAGCCTGTCAACCCGCCCCCAGCGACACCAAGAAGGTACACTTTAATCTGGCGGGGACGCAGGGTCACGGAGGCCCTCCTGACGAGCGTGTGTGTGAGGCCAGGAACGAGGAGGTAGGAGCTGTCACACGGCTTGCTCACCCCCAACCCCACCTCCAGTACCACCCTGCATGACCCCTCCACCCCCTAGCACCCAACTGCTCTACCCCACACACCAGGGCACCTCTAACCACACACCAGGGAAGATCACTACCCCACACACCAGGGCACCTCTCTTCCCACACACCAGGGGACATCACTACCCACACACCAGGGCACTCTCTAACACCACACACCAGGGCACCTCACCCACACACCAGGGGATCACTACCCACACACACCAGGGCACCTCTCTACCACACACCAGGGGAGACCACTACCCACACACCAAAGCAGTCTCTGGCCTGAATAACACCAGGGGAGATCAACTACCCCACACACACCAGGGGACATCACTACTCACACACCACACCTCTACCCACACAACCAGACATCACTACCCACACACCAGGGGCACCTCTCACCCACACACACCAGGAGATCACTACCCACACACCAGGGCACCTCTCTACCCACACACACCAGGGGACTACCCCACACACCAGGGGCACCTCTCTGCCCCACCACCAGGGGACATCACTACCCCACACACCACTTGAGGCACCTCTCTACCCACCCCACACCAGGGGACATCACTACCCACACACGGGGCACCTCTCTCCCACACACCAGGGAGATCACTACCCACACACCAGGGCACCTCCACACACACCAGGGACCACTACCCACACACCAGGGGGCACCTCTCTACCCCACACACACACAGAGTCCACCCACACACCAGGGGCACCTCTCTCAGGGGGAGATCCCACACACACCAGGGCACTCTCCCCACACACACCAGGGGCACCTCTCTACCCCACACATCAGGGATCACTACCCACACACTGCCTCTCTACCCCACACCAGGGAGATCACTACCCACACATCAGGGCACCTCTCTACCCCACACACATCAGGGGAGATCACTACCCACACCAGGGACACCTCTCTACCCACACACCAGGGCACCTCTGCACCCCTCACCAGGGGTCATCACCCACACATCAGGGGCCTCTACCCACACATCAGGGGGAGATCACTACCCACACACCTCAGGGCACCTCTCTCACTTCACCCACAACACCAGGGGCACCCTACCTCACACACCAGGGGGAGACCACTACTACCCACACACCAGGGGGAGATCACTCACCCACCAGGGCACCCCCACACACCAGGGGAGATCACCACCCACACACCAGGGCACCTCTACCCACACCAGGCACCTCACCCACACACCAGGTCACCAGGGCAATCTCACCACAACACACCAGGGGCCTCTCTACCCACACACCAGGGGCACTACCCACCCACACACACCAGGGCACCCCACACACCAGGGGAGATCACTACCCACACACTAGGGGCACCTCTCTGCCCACACACACAGGGGCACCTCTACCCACACACCAGGGCACTGCCTCTCTACCCCACACCACACACACAGGGGCACCTCTCTACCCCACACACCAGGGGCACCTCTCTACCCACACCAGGGGCACCTCTCTGCCCACACAGGGGCACCACACTACCCCCCACCAGGGGCACCTCACACCACACACACCAGGGGGAGATCACTACCCACACACTACTACCTCACCTCTCTCCCCCACACACCAGGGGGAGATCACTACCCACACACTAGGGGCACCTTTCTACCCACACACCAGGGGGAGATCACTACCCACACACCAGGGGCACCTCTCTACCCACACACCAGGGGGAGATCACTACCCACACACTAGGGGCACCTCTCTACCCACACACCAGGGGGAGATCACTACCCACACACTAGGGGCACCTTTCTACCCACACACCAGGGGGAGATCACTTGCCGCAGGTGCCGCAGCATGAGCCGCATGGTCGTTGCTGCACCTCCTCCCATCCAGCGCCGTCCTGAGCAGTCTGTAGCTCGCTCGCTCAGCAGTCTGTAGCTCGCTCGCTCAGCAGTCTGTACCTCGCTCATGCAGTTCTTGTACACCTTCACTAATGCCTGCTGGTGACTGCTCATGTACTTCCTGGTTGGTCAGCCTCAGTGTTGACCTTGCCAGAGCTTGTTGCCCACTGGTCTGTCTGCTAAGATGTCTAGTTCTCATATAGACTTTTGTTAGTTATTGAAGAGTTGATGGTATGAGTGATGACTCGATTGTAGTATTGTGAGGGATAGGTCCTTCTCTCCCTCCCTCTCACACCTCTGTCTATTTTAGCATCCCTAGTAAGATATTTTGACTAATCATTACCCAATCATAACCGAGCTGGTCCTCTCCTGTTCATTTTTGATTGGTCAGATAGGCCCCAATCTTAACTCACTCGAATTTATTGGTTTAAAATCGTGTGGTTTAGGACTATTCATAACTAGGGTATATTGACCCTTTAACTCTATTCAGTCTTGAAGTGAATATATATACAGTATAGCTTACTGTGTATTGGTATTTCCGAATGATGTAAATTTATCCTTACAAAGTTGTTCAGCTGTGAGGTGAATTTATGGCTGACTGGGCAGTTCATGGTAGTTGTATCATTAGCTGATTTGAGGTCACTGATTTTGTTTGGTATATATACAGTATTTATATATTGGTGTGTGTGTGTGTGTGTGTGTGTGTGTGTGTGTGTGTGTGTGTGTGTGTGTGTGTGTGTGTGTGTGTGTGTGTGTGTGTGTGTGTGTGTGTGAGAGTGAGTAAATGATAAATTGGTGGTGCTGTGAGTGCATGATACATTGGCACTGCTGCTGCTGTCATTGTGTGAGTGCTCGCAGGCAGTAAAGATCACCAGCAGAGGAGATTATATACCTACTAACACACCACCAATCAGGTATTTCTTCTCGGCTAAGTTAACCATCGACTAATACCACTCGCACATTGAAGAGCTACAACCGAGATGACAGAAATGATATTATTTGTCGCCCAAAGCACCACAGCCTCGCATGTTGCCCTCATATATAACTAACACATGCACACCCTAACTTAGCTGCCCACTAACATGATATATCAGGCATGAACGAGCCCCTATCACCTGCGAGTAGTTGCAATTCACTCGTATGCTTTACCCATTTAGATAATACTGTAATGTCCTAATGATCCAGATTTGGTTTATTATAGTATAGCCATTTAGTAATCAATCTATCATACACTGACATATTAATTTAGACTTATTTTCACTCATTAATTTGGGATTTTTTCTGGGTAGAATTCATACCAGATATAAAAAATTAATAACTCAGTTTGTAAGGTAACAAACTTGAATACATTAAAGTCAAGGACGTGTTATATATAAATATAATTGTACGTGTAGGATAAGGCAAAGCAATTAGACCCATTTAAATATAGAAGGTAAATACATAACATAGTAATTTGTAATGACTCGTATGGTTATGTTATTTAAATATCATCACTTTATTCTTGTCTGGTAATTGAACAGATAATAAAACCAATCCTCTATATATTAAAACTGCTTAAAGTGAAGAATATTAATACCTAATGAAATGAAAATGTTAAACACTTATTAAGATGTAAGTTATTAGTGTATAATACTGTCGACTTGGCCCACAGGTGATTAAGCGTGTGGCGGAACTACAGCAGCTGGTGGAGGATGCTGAGAACTACCTGAGCGATGCGGACGGCGAGACTACCGAGACGGAGAGCGTTCGATCGGACCAATACGGCAGACTCAAACACTCTGACTCACTCCTACTTCTAACCCAGGTAAACTGACTCACCCCAGGTAAACTGACTCACCCCAGGTAAACTGACTCACTCCAGGTAAACTGACTCACTCCAGGTAAACTGACTCACTCCAGGTAAACTGACTCACCCCAGGTAAACTGACTCACCCCTACTTCTAATATTACTACAGTAGTGCTGGCTTTGCTACTCATATTAAACAATCACTAGCACTACTTTACTCTATATTTACCTAATGATAATAATGGTTTATGTGTCTTAGTACGGGTATCGAAAACCTAGTAAGAGTGTCTTTCTAGTTTACAATTTGACCGTGTGAAGTATTCTGTTTAATTTTACGATATATAGTATCTGTGTAATGTAGGAAGCTTTCATGCAGTATTATCTTTTACTTATGCTTCAATGACCGAGACACAGTTCTTATCACTTTATCTCCCACACAAGGTCAGGTTATGTCCCTCAAGAATCATTGTAAGAGAGAGTATTACAAGGTTGTACATATGATTACCCTTGGGTTATATTTTATAGTCTTTAACCCCTTACAAAAGTGATCTACAAGATTAGTATACCAGGCTACCTGTCTGAATCTGTCATGCCCAGGAAGGTGTTTGTGATCTGAGACAGGAATACTATCCTATCAGATAAGTGTGAATTGCTGCTCATGAATTTGGTCACCCAGTAGAAGTAAGTTTATAAAGCAAACTTAACCCCAGCTTTATAGTTGGTTCAAAAGCCGATGAGTCAACAGGTGTGCCAGGACGAGCCCCGAGCCGGTGCGCTTGATGTGAACCCGTCGGTCATAAACTTAGGTTACCAACTTTATTCCACATATTTTCCCAGCCTCTGATGTACTGGAGCCTGGGGTCTGCTGCGCTTCTTATGATTTTCCAAGGATAAGTGAGGGTTGTAACTTCCACATATGCTGACAGCACAGAATTTTGCCTCATAGCTTTTTATACATGAATGTTTTTTGTTTATGAAGTGAATGGTATTTTGTGGCTCACCTCCCACCTAGTATATTTACTGTGTAAGTGTTAATAGTTTGTGTATAAGTCTAGTGCAGAAACACAGGAAGGAATGTGTGGTCTCCCCAAAAAGTATCATCACACATGGAGTTGGTGTGATTCTAGGCTTTCCGAGCAACGTTACTCTACCCGTTTTTTAATAGTTGGTAGCTCTACTGTACATCCACGACCTTTGAGCACGAATGAGTACATATATGTTTTTGAATGATGTGAATCCTCCGAGGCTTCAGATCACAAACTGTATTACGTGAATCGGAGTGGATGTCGCAAATGGACACCAACGTCATGTCAGTCATTAATGGGATCTTACATCGAATGGAGTGAGGAATTATTGGGGAGACATAACAAGATGAGAGAGGTGCTATTATCGGCCATCACAACGAGGGTATACGTAACGGGGAGATAGCACGGGAAACTGGGTTAAGCGACCCCGCACAGTATGACGATGCGTTAGGCACCATGAAACAACTGGTGACACACTGAAACTTAGAACCACTAATGCCTTACTATAGGAGGACGGGGAGCTCTGTTGCCTGCAAGTCACTTGATTTGAAACCTTATTTCAGTGTTAAGCCAATGCCATTACATATCGGTAACATGGCAGATCTCATAATATGAAGTACTATTTGCTTAGTCACTTCGTAATTAGACATATCGTGAACAACATGAGTAGGCTATTGTGAAACTCAGTATGAATGAAACATCATTAGTACAATGATCTAGTGGTTAAATATCTCATTTATGACATTCAGAAGCATTTCCATTTAATTTATATCTGTATATCAGTGTTATTGTAATCATGAGTCAGTGGCCTGTTTACATTTGCCTTGCTTCTACGATACTTATATTAATATTGCTTAATGGATTTGTTGTTATATTGAAGTATCTACAGCAGCAGGTCACCACCGCCTCCCTCAGTCCTACCCACCATCTGTAGCTGTTGCTGATGTGGTGAACAGGAGTATCAACTTATGCTGATGCACTGGGGATCACATCAAACTATTTTGTCTTGTGTTTCAAATTGTAACGATAGAAAATGAACTGATACTTTTTGGGGGACCGTACATACTGTGTTGTATGGTTTTTTGTTTTTGTTTTTTTTGAGGGGGGAGCAATTTTTCTTGAAGAGGTGAGAGCTGGCCAAGCAGTAGTTAGTTTTTTGGAATGTTTTTATTATACAAGAATAATATTTTTTTGTTGAAGACAAAGCTTTTTAAGTACAGTATACCGTACTGTACGACTTTTCTCGTACCGTTTTCATAAAGATAATTTTTACGCTGTTTTTTGTTTTTCTCTGCAGTGGACAATATTTTTTGTGGCAACTATAAGTTTTTAACATGTGGTGTTTACACAGGGTCAGAAGCTATTGCCAAACGGCGAGGTAGTGGAGAGTGAAGAACGCTCGGGCAGTGACACGGACTCCCAGTCGACACCCACCCAGAGTCCGGCGCATAAACCCGGTGAGCCAACACCCTCACGTTGTTACTGACATGTCTGGTCCCGTTCCCGACAGATTTATGTGTTCATCTTTTCCCTCAACAGATGAGAGAGAGCAGCTGGTTGTCACGCCAACAGTTAACTCTGACACTGTTGGAGACATTTGTGTATGACTGCCACAGTTTAACTGTGGGAGGTACTTCCCTATGGCTTCATTAAGAGATGTTTCAATTTGGAACATTAAGATTCTTTCTTTTGTAATTCATGCCGGTGGGACTGACATTTATATCACGAGTACTGCTTCCTGAACTCTTCACTCGGCTGCCTTAAATCTCGGGCACATACTGTATGTTACCCATTTTGAAATACTAAAAAGAAATTAATTTGTACCATATATGCTCGATTAACCGACCACATATGGGGGGAAGGGGCCGACGGATATTCCGAAAGGTCGGTTAATAGTACATAAAGTACCTTCCCCTAACCTACCTCATTTAATTCCCTCTATTCATTTTTTTCATTTGCCATTCATATTTCAATAGAATTTGCTTTAAAAGATTAACCACTTTAGTAAATAAATATGAACCAGCACAGAAACCGTGAGTAAAAAATGGAAAAGTCAAAGAACATATGTCATCACAAAAATTGTGAGCAAGTCCCAGGTTGCTGATCTGACTTTCTACCTCATTTACACACAATTGCAGGGTCTCAATTGTTTCTCTTACTATTGACAACACAACATACATATATTGTTTCTCATTATTGATATTTTTCTAATTTTTGCATTTATTTATGGTTCTTTATTACTATTATTATTATTATAATCATTATCATTATCATTATTAATATTATTACATTATCACCCCCCAGGCCCCGATGTGGGTCAGTGACCTGTGCCCAGGTGGGCTAATCCCAGTGAAAAAAAAATAAATAAAAAATAATAGGAGTTCGGGATTGACGGTTAATCCGAAAGTCGGTTAATCGAGGGTCGGTTAATTGAGGTTTTACTGAATTTAGCTGTTTGTGTGGTGTATATATTAATTTTATATTTGTAAAAATTTTGTTTATTCAGTTGCAAGGTTTTGTGCTTTTGTTTCTCCCTTGCATTAAAAGTTCAATAGATATAGATTTTTATTTATTTATTTATAAGTTTCTGGCTTAACATTCCACCCAGGTCAACATTATTCAGTACTACAGTGACAACATAGAACAGTGTAACAGCAACAGTACATGAAACCATTTCCTTCTCGACAGCTGCCAAGCCTCCGCAACGTCCCTCATCGGTCCTCAAGCCAAGCGGGTCATCCTTTGGCCTACACTCCCCAGACAACCTGCCCATCACCATGCAGAGTCGTGAAGATGACATCAAGGCGCTCATCAAGCAGCTGGAGGACAACTCTGGTCTGCCCTACGCATTCGCAGAGGGCACGCTGTATCTTGACCCAGACATCATTGACCTCACCATGATCCCGCCCCCCATCACACCAGACGAGGTCAGCTATCACTCGCTGCTAGTGTCATTCTTATATTCGAATGATTATTATTTAAAAGATTGTTAGTTGTTTCACCCAGGTTGTGAATATTAATCTTAAGTAACTCCCCAGGTGGTTGAGAGAAGTTTCCTACTAACTCACTGTACTGTAATGCAGTGTTTGACCAACGATCAATCTTTATATGTCGGGCTACAATTAAAAACACCCTCAGGTTTAATTTCCATATTGCAATCTCCAAACTGTTATGACTTTTATAAACATTGAGAAACATATTTTTTCTTCAGGATGGTGCCAAGGTCTTCCCTCCCCAAGTCAGCACGCCACCTACACCTTTTGCGGACCGGGAGACACTCGAGAAGGAGTTGAAAGCCCTGGAGCAAGACCTTGGTAATCTGAGGTCACTCGCCAACCCCAGCTGGTTTGAGCATGATTCTCTGGCCAGTTGTTCCGATTCCACTGTCACAGGTCAGTTATCATTATTGTGGATCCTATCATACGATACGCGTTTTCATTTTGCTCTACCACGCTACTATCAGATTATTTAAGGCCAAAGGAAAGTGCAGTTAACACACACAACACAGTGCAGTAGAAGAAGGAAGTTTGTGTAATAGGATTTCTCTGTTTATACATCTAGTAGTGTCTAATAAGTGCAATACCCTATTAGTAAAATCATTAATACACTCAGGCACATTTTTACCATGATCATACTGTCAGATATGTGAGTTGTTATATTACCCTAATTATTTCGAGACAAGGGGTCAAGATATTAATAGTAGATAAGTAAAAACAAATTTGTAATAAACAGTCATGAGTGTAGGACATGGTTCATCTCTTACAGTACCACCCGAGTCAGTCAGTCATTTGGCATAAAGTAAAGATTGTCCTCTGATGACTTCCCAAGGTAAAAAAGTAATAAAAAACACCGACTTTACTTGTTCCAAAAATGTGTAGTGGCCCCCTTGAACCTATTAAAAGTAGATTTGCTTAAAATCCACGTGTTCTGAAACAAAATGTGTCACATTAATGAGTTTCTGAGGGAGTTCAGCTTGGATATCCTCTGTGTAACTGAAACGTGGTCGAGTGAATCAGACATCAACATTACCCGTAGTGCTCTTCCCAAGACACATCTCTTGTTCACATTCCCAGACTTGTTGGAGGAGCTCTAGATGGCACAATGGTTCCTTTTGCCTTGCCTTAAGGTATTTGTTATAAATATTTTCCACTGAAATAAAAACCAGCATTGGGTCTTGAGCCTCGTCTTACATGTGTCCAGCAGGAGCAAGTGACACGGAGGACAGCACCTCCCTGAGCAGCCTCAACACCAGCATCGTCTCCAGTGACTCCGTCTTCTCCCCACTGACCGGAGGAGCGGTAGTCAACAAAAGCTTGGGTGGCAACGGAGGAGTGAGGGGTCCAAGCTTCACCTTGGCCGCCCTACGCCAGCTCGGCATTCACTTAGAGGAGGGCGAAGATATAGATTCCTTCATTGCAAACCTTACCATTCCTCCACCACCTGAAGGAGCTGTGGTAAGTAGTGTAGTGATTATACATTCATTATAATGCTGCTGTTTTTATCCTTTTTTTGATGACTATACAGTACATGAAACTCCAAGATATTCCTTTATTTACAAATAGAGAATTGTTCTGTATATACGATGCCGTTTACATATGCAGGACCTTCAGACGTGCGCGGAGAACCGTAAGATGGGGAACGAGTACGACATCTCTGCGTTTATTATCCCGCCGCCTCCAACCTCGGACGAGAAGGACAACAGGTCGTCCGACATTATACGGAGACTGTACGAAGCCAAAGAAGGAATCAGTAGGGTGAGTTGTTGTCAGGTTCATCTAATTTTCTACAATTAAATGCAATACTGTATTACTATAAGTGTACTGTGGAAGTGTTTGTCTGAACTAAATGAATTTGTTTCTGTTCATAGATGTTATTGATTTACCGTACAGTGTACAGTAACATACATCGTCGTGTAAGAAGATTACCGCACTCTGTAATAATTAGTTATGGGTTTATAATAAATACTGTACAGTATTGTACTATACAATACAGTGCTTAGGAAAACAGGGAGGCCATTTAAAATCACATTTCCTGATGATATGTATGACTCTCAGGTTGTTTATCCCTTTAAGCAGGAGTGTCACTCTAGGTGTTTTAGTATGGGTAATGTCAGACAGTGTTTTCAGGCTGGAGAAATGTGTTACTCAATGGGTTAAAATGGTTGAGTTTTATTGTGATTTCTTCTGTAGTAAAAGAATACTGTTAATTTATTCATTTATCATTCCACCACTTAAAAGTTTATTAGCTGCTGGGCCAGTTGGTTTGTTATGAACATTATTGTCCAGTGTTAGGTGTTCGTACAGGAAGAAATCTGTCGTATTTGGTAGTGTCGCTGGATAACACCCTTCTCATGTGTGTCTCGGCCAGGACTCAAACCCGTGATATATACTGCATAGTTGTGAGAGATACACTCATTACTGCTGTACCAGCAAATGTTTGTTTTACCTAAAGTATTTGCTGTTAGTTCTTTCTTTCTGAGTGTATATCACATGCAGTACTGTAGGAGGTATTTACTTTAAGATATAATTTTTTAGTACAAAAATGACCTAAATTGGGTTATCGTTACAGATGGTGTGCGAGGACAACAGCGACACGGAGGTCGGGGAGAAGGACCACGACATCGGCGAGGTGCGCGTCAGCTCGGAGACGATGGCCAAGCATGCCAATCTAGCGGGGAAGGTCGCATCTCTGCAGAGGCGCTTCGAAGTTCCTCCCAGGACTGCCTACGGCAGTCCGCCTAACTCTAGTGCCTCCGTAGACAATCGTCAGTTGCTACTGAAGCTTAGCAAAGAAAACTCTCATTCCCCAAGTGATTCTTCGGGTTATGACAGTCTGAGATCAAATAATTCTAATGTAGGACATGAACTGGATGTGAAATTGGCACAGGCATTAGAGGAAAATGATAAGATGTTCAAAAGTTTCGACACTCTTAAAAGAAAACAAATGACGAGTGCCAAAAATACCAGCGGAAGTCGGGAGAGCGGTAACGAGAGCGGCGACTCCAAGCAGCCGTCGGTCATGGCCAGAGTACGAACCTTCAGCTCCGGGGGAAACTGGACCACCTCTTCTCTTCAGCGACCGTCGACGCTTCAGCGCCAAATGACAGTGCCAACCAGTAAGGCAGAGGGAAAAGAGGAGGACTCTCCACCTCCCCCTCCTCCACGAACGCCCATCACACGAACCGGCACTCTGACTAACCCAAAGAAATCCAAGCCTTCTCCTCCCTTGTCAAAAATCCAGAGAAGTATATCTATGAGCACGGGTAACCTCTCCAAGTCCGCCTCTCAAGACGACATGACGAGTCACGCCAGCTACGACACCATCCTGAAGTCGCCCACCAAGAGCACCAAAGCCTCGGCCTCCAGCGAAGACGTCAGCCAAGCCAAAGCCTCCCCGGGGTCCCCTTCCAAACAAAGCGTAGCCTCCAGTAACGATTCTCTCACGTCGTCCTCCAGTATGGCGACCGTCAAGTCGGCCTCGCTCAAGAGCCTGGACGACGAAGATCCTCCAGAATTGCCTCCGAGGAACGGCTCCAAAGCCGCCACGAAACCTCCACTTCCACGAAGCTCATCACAGGTGAATTCCTCTACTGAAGAATTACTCTTAAAATTTGCAATAAATTTCTAAACATCATTAATGAACTACAGCTCAGCCAGTCTTGAGTTCACCTGCCTTGTTTAATTGTTTTTTGTTATTATTTTTTATACATAACTGTCCTGCTAAATGAATTGAAGCAGATGATAACTGACAGCAATGAAGATGTAGTACTAAAGTGGTTTGGAACAGCAATGATGGAGGTGAATATATTCTCTCTTTTTGGGAATTGGAAAAGAAATAGATTTTATGTACTGATGTGTTTAATTCTTTATATGATGGTAGTTAAGGTTTTATATTCTGATGCTGAAGCAATTTGCACACACACACATACACAGAGGTGAGAGATTTGAGATAAGATGTGGAAGAGACAGCTAAGAGTGAAACATGGATACAATATGAAATAAAGAGGAGATTAGAGGGAGATAAAGGTTGTATTATGAGAAGTTGGTAAATGTAACAGCTGAGAGAGAGAGTTATCCTGTTTAACACTGAGAGAAATAAAGATTCAATGTGATAAAAGCAAACTTAAAAGAGAGGAAACGGTTAGATGGGATTTCTTTAGTAAACATATTGGAACTGTCTATTTACCTAGAAAAATACGGAATAATGATGTTATCAATCTTGTTTTTAATAGAATAACAAAAGTATATTGATTATGTTTAATAGAGAAACAATAGAATGATAGAGGGAAGATTTTGAGATATAAGGTAATATAATTGTAGGAAAAGTATATTAGTGGAAGAAAAGTTTGGAACCAGACTTGGAAGAGATTATGTGGGTCACTTTTTTAATTAAGGAGAATAGTTCTTATATGTAAAATTATCTAATGAAATCGATAATGTTTTTGTGATATTTAAGGACCCGGATAGAGTCGTTAGAAAAGCAATATAGGAATGTTAGAAAATGTATTAGATAAATGGGAAAATACTGGTTGTTGTCTATAGGCAGTTTACTGTATGTGAGGGAGAGGAGAAGTTGTTGCTGGTGAAAGTAAGACTATAGTAGGATATGTAATGTCACCATGAATGTTTGGTGTTTGCCAGGATGGGATGATAATTGAGGTTGATGTGGTTGGTTGAGTAAAGAAAATTGTATACTGTATGTTAATAAGTTTGGTTGATTGAAGAACTGGAGAAAGTTTGTGTGTGTGTGTGTGTGTGAATTTTAATAAATAAAATTTCTCTTCCTCAGGACAATGTGAAGGCAGGTATGCAGAACAAAAGCCTTCGTTCACCATCACCAGCACGTAAGGCAATAAGGAGTCCCTCGCCAGATAACTCGGAACGGCCACCCTCGGTGCCTTCCAGACTTCGGAAGCCACAGCTCAGCCCAACTACTACTCCTACGAATAATCTGCCAGGCACACACCGTCCGCGTTCTTCGGGCAAATTAACGGCTCCTTCCGGACCTACCGGCGGTAAGGCTCCCGCGAACAGTCCCACATCTCCTCGAGGGGGTACTCGCTCCCCCCAAAAGAGTCCCAAAGTCACTCGCAAGGCTGCCGGTGCGGAGGAACCGAAGCCTCGGCTCCCCGCCAAGAATGGTCAGTCGCCGGCTCGGAGAGTTCCCGCATCGCCGCCGGCCACCGCCAACGGCATCAAAAGTCCCGTGCGAACCGCCGACAAAAATTCCACGGCTTCGAGGCTGCCCAGACCGGATAATTCCAGTGTGGCTCTTAAAAACAGCCTGAACCAAGAAGTCGCTCCTCTGCAGACTTCCTCGCCAAAACTCTCTCCCAAAAACAAGACGGTCAACGGCAAGACTCCAAACGGGACGGATCCGGACGATTCCCTGGACTCCGGCAGCTTCGATCAAGATTCGTTAGAAGAAGCAGAAGACATCGAAGTGATGCCTCCGGCGTCTAGAGATGCCTTCCGCCGTTTTACGGGAGTGGTCGGCCAGTCCCTGAAGTCCTTGACGGAGATGGCAGCGACCTGCGCAGAAGCTCAGCGTTGCGGCGGCACCGCCACTCAAGACGAGGCAAAGTTCCAGGAGGCCAGAGAGACTCTCACCAGCGAATCGAGACAGTTCGTAACGGCCTCGAAGTTATTCGTCAAGTCGGCCACGGAATCCGAAGACACGTTATTGCAGTGTCTGTCGACGTGTATAAAGCTGATGCAGCGCATGGTGGACGTGACCCAGCAGGTGGTGCGGCACACGACCACGCCTCTCCAGACTCAGAACGTGGTAGTGAAGGTGAGGGACGTGGCCACCACCTACCAGTCCACCGTCCGGGCGGCGCTGTCCGCGGCGGGCCGCGGGATGGACCATCCTTCCATGAACACCCTCATGACTCAGGCCACCAACCTGGCCGGCGTACTCACCGCTCTCATGCGCACGCTCAGAGTGTTCAGCCCGTGAGATCCCCGACCGGTCGGACGTCGCAGAATCGTGTGCATTATCGTATTATTAAGATCGCTCTCGCAGTAAAGAGTTGCAAAAATCGCCATTGACAGTGCAATGAATGGAAACTTACAAAAGAGTACTTAATGTATTTACACGTTTGTAGATATAGAAACAAACCCGACACGCATAATGTCAATCGCCGTAGCCCGACCAGCTTCTGTAAATAACGATAGAAATCTCAGGTATTATGAACAGTCAGTGCGGAGGAGAGCGAGAGCACCGGCTCCAGAGTCGAGTGTCCGGTACGAGCGCGGACGAAGCTGGGACAGTCTGAGGGTGACGTAACAGTTAATAGAGTTGTATATTTCAATACATTGATATAACATAATTGTGTATAACATAATGCCTAACTTACCCACAGTCTCGTATTTGACTATAAATTTCCAAGTGGATGTTTGTATCTCAAATATACTTAATATAGCAGTTATTTCAGTTTTTTTTTATTATTATTCCAAGTTTGTCACTACTTGTAATTGTTCTCCAGATTTTTTTTATTTGTTGCATTTGTTATACAGTATAATTGCAACTTATGGTTTGCTTCCATTTTCCATTAATTTGTTCTTTGTCTTGTACAGTTTGAGGCCCCCTCCCCTCCCCCTCTCTTTCTTGGTGTATATAACTTCTGTACAGCAACAAAACTTGTCATGTCAGCCCCAGTTAGGAGTTGTAATTCAGTGTTTTTTTAGTGTAACTGCTGTATTTTCTGCTAAATATAGTGTTACATAGTATATCCCGTCTGTATCTTTATCCCCTTGTGTATCTACCTAATGGACCCTGGGAATATACTGTAGGGAGATACATCTAATAATAATAAACGGTTTATTGAAAGAGCTTGGCAGGCAGAAGGCTGAAAATATACAGTTCCTTAATTGGGGAATGGGTTTCGAATTACAAATAATATACAAATAACATAAGTGATATAAAGAAGATATATAATAACTAGATGGGGAAAAGCTCAAACTACAGTTCATTTCAACATAGTAACAGTGCAAGGAGTATTATTTACTGGGAGTGAATACACTAGTTTATTTCAAGTTATTGATAATTTTTACAATGGTTGGGACTGGGCTGTTCTTATAGCGATCAGTTCGTGCACGTATGGGCTGGATGCGGTTGTGGTGTCGAACAGCAATTCTCGGGCTAGGGATCTCGGGTGGTAGTAGGAGCCGGTGTCGAAGCTTCTTACCAAATTTGCAGATGAGGTCGTGGTGAGGGTCAGTGTGTTGAGGCCTTCTTGATATGTGGAGTAGGAAGGGGTGAGAAGTCTTGCATGCCCTCTTTTGCACTTTTTCTAGGTGTTTACGTTGTGGGGCATTTAGGGAGCTGTGAGGAATATTAGTGAAGTGTTAAACAATGAACGGTTTCTTGTATAGGAATGTTGTAATATAATGTGAATGACATTACAGTAATGGAGGTTGGGAGCACGTTACTGTAGTGGTAGTACTGTAATGAGTACAGTAGTAATTATGGTGAGGAACACTAGCAGTGGTGGAGGGTGTAGTAGTAGTACAGCTATACTTTAGGTAATAAGTTATGTTAATCTACCACCCAAGACGAGTGAGCTCGGACGAAGTGGCATATGGAGTTCCCAAACATCTGCAGTAGGAGTGGAGTGTTCCAGAAATGTTGCTGCCTACAGATTCAGGTGAGGAGCTACCAGTACAAGTGCCTAGTGGTTATGGAAAAGCTACTTCGAGTGGTCGGGGGAAATGTAGGGCGTTAGTGTTGTGCTGCAGATATTCCTCAGTAGCCAGATCAGGGGAACTACTGACCTCTCCCAGAACATGTACTTTGTTATATAAGCATTTTCCTTTCTAATCACTGTGGTACCAGGAATCTGGCCTCACAGAATTGTTCCAACATAATTACTGGCCACTAAACTACCATCTTTTCATTTATACCGATTATGAATTGGGAAGGGAAACATGACAAGAGTTGATGGATCATTAACAAGTAAAGAGTAGGTTGTATCATGACCACACAGCAGCATCTATGTATTCAACAGTAAATTCGGCCCCCTAAACTGCCAGCTTTCGACTTATGGGACCAGGTAGACTCGCGTGCAGGTTTGACAAAGTGGCTATGGACATCAGGTGCAGTAAGGATATATGCCCCACTATTCTCAATGGTAAGTAATATTAAGTTTAGTATTGCTTCCATGGCAGAGAATCAATTATCAGTTGAAAAAATGGTTCTCTCTAGGCTCGAGATTTCATTCGTACTTTGATTCAGGTGGGAAGTTTCTGATGGATGAAAGCTTTAGTTGACACACTGCTTGATTGAAGGTACCAAGTAAATCTATTGTGCTAGATAGTCAAGAGGGGTCTTAAAGCCGAATTAAGGATCATCTAGAAAGATCAAAAGTAGTCCCCACGATCTTGTGTATAGTTAAATTAATTAAACTGATAAATTATGTACAAGTTATTTGAGAGGGAAATGTCAAGTAGTTTTAAATTGGTCTAAAACGCCGCATAAAACGGTTATTAAAAAAATTAAAATACGGGGCTTTAAAGTTCCAAGTTTATTGTAGAAGTATGTAGATCATATATTTAAAGTTAAACAAATATAGTAGTTCGCGCTGTTCCAAGGCTTCCCCACTCCAGCCGGGTTCGTCCTTAACTACCCACATCACCAAGGCAGGTAGATCACTGTGCCCTGGGTGAAGCTGGATTAGACCACTTTCACCGAGAGCCAAACTCAACTCATCCCGCCGTTGAAACATTGCTAGTAGTTATTCCACGTAGATCACTGATATCTGGAATAAGTAAATAATCAAGGGTTAAATATAGAAATGCACTCAATACCAAACACCTACAGATAAATAATTCACCAGTTATACTAAAATATCACCAAATTTTATCAAATATAAATAACTCTTCAACTAAACATATTTTTAACCAACACAAGATAGATATATACTCATGTAATTTAGAAACAGCAGCTGGAGACTAACGATGTGTAGCCTCGAGTTCTGTAGCACCACTTGTTTTGAGGTTTGGATCAGTACTGTCCTTCTGTCACAGCTTTCAGGGTATTTAAGGACGGCAGTGGTAGGGGGGGAAGGGTGGGGGAGGGGGGGTGTGGGGGGGAGACATGATTTAGACGGGAAAATCTTAACTAGGCTAACCACCTAATCACGAGTGTTTAAGACATTTCATTTTTCGATAATTGTTCTATAAAACTTCTCTATGTCTTGACTATTTATCGCTTTTCTATTGCTAATTTGATTATTTTTTATTTATAAGTTGTTAATTTTTCACTATAGAGGTTAATGAGTGGTTTTACCGTGAGTTAAAGAGGAGTAACAACCATTAGCGGCTGTAGGGTGGTCTCTGTCTCTCTGGCCACCAATAGAAAGCCGTACAATTCGTCATACTATATTTATCAATAATTCAAAAACCAGATCACAATTGACTTTTAATATATGAAAAATTATGAATAAAAAAATAATACTTATCAAAGTGTGAAGTTTCTGTACAGTTGTCACTCACATAAACACACATATGAATCTCTAGGTAATGATGACTCCTAATAAGCTTATTTAAGAATTGAAAAGTCTTTAAGCTTGGTAATTAAATAAACTAATTCAATAAATGTCTGGCTGGGTTCCTTCTATACATTCCTAAATCTACTATAGAATTCGTTGGCCTCTCTAAATAATAAAAGTTTCACCCTTTAAGTACTCCAGGCAGTATATAAGTACCATCAACATATAGGCTTTACTAACGTACAGTATTGTTAATGAATGTGGTGAGAATACAGTTAGTAGTTATGTAATAGATCTATAATTTACTTTAGTTCCTCCAAGATGTTTAAGTTTGTGTAGTGCCTCAACAACCATGGCACATTTTCTTGTTAAATAACTGAATTCTTTGTGTTTTTCAGTTATTTTACAGCAAAACTCATTTTATTTTTACAGACTCTATTACATGTTAATATAGTTTTATTTAAATTGAAATAAATGATTATTCAAATGGCTGTTTTATATATTGAACGTAAAAGAGTAATAAGAGACGGAATGATATGGAGATGAGCGCCATCTATGAGTTAACAGCGCTACTAAACCTTCATCACGGGGGTACAGGGGAGAGTTTCTCGTCTGGTGGTTCTTGGATCCATCACCAGTTGGAGCCACAAGACAGAGGAAGAAGATGGAGGACGGACCAAGAGTACGACGTCCTGACACCTCTGAAAATATCGTCCTGAGGCATCGGTAAGACATTTATTCATATTATTATATCAGATATATAACATTAATAATACTAAGTAGTTGTTATGGTTAGACAGAGTGTATTTAATGGTTAGGTTAGTTAATTGTGTTGGGTCATTTGGTGGAGGTGGTTACACTGTGTTGGTATAGTTACATTTATTGCCACTGTATGACATCAAAGTTTTAAATATGTATTTCCGGTGGTTTTTGATGTTATGGAAGAGTTTGATCTTTATTTGTGGTGTAAATCAATAGTTTTGAGGTAAGCCCTTGGTAAATTAATATAAGTGGACAACCACAGGGGGGAGTTGTTGATGGTTTAGGGTAATAGTCCATTGGCTGTCCTCGGGTTTTGTACTAGAATAGGGTTTTTTCGAGATTTTTCAGTGTCTTGCTCAAATGTGCCCTTTTGGTTTGTAAAGTAACTTGTTTGGTAAAAAAAAAAAAGAACATTTTCAATTTTAACAAACTGCTAATTTGCTAAAAAAAAAATAGGTCAAATTTGAGTAAAACCCCAAAAGTCCACAAAAAACTAATTTAACATTGTCTAAACCATCGGAAAAACACATTGGTCAACAGCAACTCCCTGTGGTTGTCCACTTGTAATAATTAACCACCCTGCCCCCACACATCTCACAAACTACGGCTGTAAGAATCGAGGTAAAAAGTGTTCAAAACGCACAAACACCCATCTTAACCTAACCTAACCTAACCTAACCTAACCTAACCTGGGTGTGTACCGCCATGAACAGACATACATAATAAATTGTTAAATATCTCGCTTAAACGTATTTTGTTCCAGAAATGTTATTGAAGAAAAGGTGTCTTAGAATTGTCAAAATTACTGATTGCAATTATAAAATTCCCGAGATTTGTTTAGTGACAAGTGAAATGGCAAAAATAGGTTTTTCTAGGGTATTTTGTTTTTCGAGCAATTCTTAACCTTCATTTCTGGTATAAATGAGCCGTTATGGAGATATGATGACCTCAGTTACCGGGACGAGTTTGATTTTTTCATTTTTTCTACAGATGTTATTATAGAATTTTAAGAGGCGACATTTGCTAGAAGTTAATACTGTATAATCTGATGTAATATAACCAACCAAAGCGACCTACCTAACCTTACCTAACTTCCTAGTCAGGGGGTGGACTTACCATATTAAACAAAGTACTTATTTTGATATCTGGTACCAATGAAAGCAACTTTTTAGAAGCGTCACGGTGTAATTTATATTTTTGTGGATGCAAGAGTGTGCGCTCGGACTCGGCGAGTCGGCTATAAACAAACACGACGCAGCGAATCGGCAAATTTTTTGGAGGAGTTTTTACGGTAAATGTAATTATTCGTCATTTTAGTGTCACGTGCTCAGTTTTCAGTGTTTTCCCCCCATTTCCTCCAACCTTCATCCCTTGCCCATCACAGGTGATTGAAAATCATATAAAAAATAAATAAAAAAGTGCTTTTAATTAAAATAAAAAGTTGTCGCCTCTTTTAAAATATTATAATAAGAACACCTATGAAAATATGAACCAAATCGAAATACTGTTGCTGGTGGTAGTGGTGTTTTGAGAAAAAAAGAAAGAAAACCTAACCTAACCTTTTCTATACCTTAACACTTCAAATAATATCTAAAGGTTACTTTATTTAACTGATGATAAATGAAAAAGTTATTTCATTAATGTTTTGTCAGTGAGTCATTAGCATCTATAGGTCACTAGGGAAGCTGGAATACGTTTAAGAAACTAATTTGCACTCCCAATAGATTTGAACTGTCCTCTGATTGGTCACAGCAGATTATGTGAAATTCAAACGAAAGAAATTTAAATATTAAATTGCGTAAAAGCTTTTGCCCGCTAGTGCAATAAGAATCCGTCAATATTGTCGTAGCTTCGTCCTATTTCGGTTACGTCCACAAAAGTAACCGCGATTTTATGTGCGTCCGTCACAAAAGGTTAGGTAGGGTTTTCAATTTTGTTTAACCTCATGTTGAAAGTGTAATTCAGTTTGGAAGAATGATTGTTGTTGTTTCTAGTGTTAAAGGAAATAAAGGTCACACGTATCTATTAGAAAAAACAAACAAAATAAAAACACGGAAAACTGTAGTTTCGGCGAAGCGCCTACTTTTGGAAGGTCAGACTCATTCTAAACACATCAAAAACTATTGGAAAAACCCAATTTCAACCTAACCTAACCGATTTGAGTAATCCGTTTCTCCATGTGGTATTAAACAAACAAGTGCCTTTATTATAAGTGTACGAAGTTGTTATTTGACCCGGATTGTGGGCCAAATAACCGTCGGCTATTTGACCGGGACCTGCGGGGATTATACGTATACGATTTCAGTGGGATTGTAGTCGGGATGATTGTGGGCATTAAACAAGTCATTACATTATGGTATTATTTAATTGTAGAAGTTTCTGCAGGCAAAAGTATTTAGTTTTATTTTAGATCTCTGTCAAATAACCAGTGGTTATTGTGCCGAGTACTGGTCAAATAATCCCTGCCTATAGTATAATAGTTATACAGTGTTGTGTATTATAGTATAGCTATTGGTCACATTTCCAGGAAGCTTCAAGGACCAACAACACATCTCCATCGCAAGTTCAGACTCGACCGTACGGACCCGTCCGGTCTCGTCTACGACTCCTTTAACGGAGAAACGCCGCCGACCCGCGATGGGCGAGACCGACGTCGTTACTTCACGTCGTGTCATTGGGTGTAGAAGCCGAGTGTATTAGAGGACTTGTATTTAAGTGCATTTGTACAGTAATCCTATAAGAGTGGTCATTTATGTACTGTATATGTTTGTGTCTAAAGTCACGTTCCATTGGTGTCGGTGGTACGGGACCTCTCAAAACTATGGCCCAGATTCACATTTTCCATCCCATACCAAATTTTGAATGTGTGTTTATTTAGTTTTTATCTAGAGTACAGTACAGTATATTAATAACTTGAAGGTTTGTTTTCAAAACATAATTTCATTGTTTATTTATTATGATACTCTACAAATACTGTGCTACTTTTTATACTTGTATGATTCAGTTGAGTTAATTAAACTTTTATTTGCATAGTTTTGAAGAAGACTACAGTACATAGTTTAAATGTTTACATATCAACAGTGCAGTACTTTATCTTAAGTAATATTTTCAGGTACTTTCTCCATCACTGCCTAAAGTGGACCTGAACTTTTGGACCTGATGTGAACTAGAATGAAGTTGGCTGGATATAAAGTTAACTGGACCTGCAGTGAAGTGGACCTGAAGTAGTCTGTGGTATTGTATTTCATATTGTTGTGGTACTTTGAATGTTAGGAAAGTTCTACAGGCATTCCCCAGTTTATAAGAGTACCTGTACTGTGTCTTATAAAAACCAATAGTAAATCGAATCAATATTCCTATAGACTCACATTATAAAAGTCAAGATACTTTTCTACAATGAAAAAAGTTCCCCCCCCCCAAATTATGTAGTCACCAAAAAGTATCGATAGATTTTTTAGCGGTAAAATTTGAAACGCTAGATGAAATACATTGATGTGATCCCCAGTGCATCAGCATAAGTTGGTACAGGTACACCCGGTCACTAGATCAGCAACGGCTATAGACGGCGGGTAGGACTGAGGGAGGGAGTCATCCTTGTGTGACATGCAACTGTATATGCTATACTATAACAAGAAATCCATTAAGCTATATTAATGTATGTATCGTGCTGGGTAGAAGCAAGGCCCCAACCGAGGATTACAATAATATCAAAATATACATTAAACGGAAGAGTTTCGGAACGTCACGAGCGAGACCGAGACGTACCTCGGGGCAGACATTTCACCATTGTGTCGTAGTAACCGTTTCATTCGTACCGAGTTGCATAATATAGTTGTTGACGACACGTATGATTTATGAGGAGTGAGTAAGCAAATAGTAGTTGATATTAGAGTGAACGGCTACAGCAATATACACTTTATTGGTGTAAATGGGATCTGCCAAATATTATTGATACGTAAATTGTATCGGTTTAATGCCAAAATAAGATTTTAAATCGGCGCGTCGCCGGTCGTTTCGTGTCGGGTAACCCATCGCGATGCCCGTGGGTTCACTCGCCCCAGACTGGCAAGTTATCCGAGCATTACGTATGCCCTCGTCGCGAAGGCCAATAATAGCACCTCTCGTCCCGTTGTGTCTTTCTAATAATTCCTCTGTTCATTTGATGTGTGATCCCATTATTGACCGGCACGGCGTTGGCGTCCATTTACGACACACAATGCGAATTTGCATAATGCGCGATCCGAATCCTCGTAGGATTTGCATCTTTCAAAAATACGTACAGTCGTGCGCCGGTTAACGTCCAACCGAACAACGTCCGATCGCACATACGTCCGTGGCCTCTCCAAAAAACACTTCCGTGACGCCTGCCGGACCACCACTCCACGACCCCCCGACGGAGACACGACGATCCTTCCCGTACTGGCCAGATATTATGTGTTAAAGGAATATCCTTCCTTAGGCTTTAGTAAGCATTTTCCTCCAGGTGTAATGTTAACCTACATCTATTGAGGATAAAATCTTTCACCTACAAATTGACAATAAGACATTTGCTGTAATCAGACATATCTAGTTGGCTCAACATTTGCAACTCCAGTTGCAATTGGGGTTGCAATTTCAAATTCTGTGTCATTACTAAGGAATAATGAAGTTTTTGGTGCACTGCACTCTAAGATTAAGAGAAAACGGATTCGCGCGTCCCGAAGCGAGAGAAAACGGACTCCTACGACGGGGGACGCGAGGACTCACACGTGCCACTTATACTGATGGACTTGACACTCACTCACTTGACAAGTTTTACTAACCATTAGTTGTCTAGTGAATTTAGTCATTATTGTACAGTACAAGTACACTGCAATACAGTGGTCCCTCGGTTAACAATGGAACAAACCTGTACTGTACATGTACTAAATGATTACGGTACTTAAATTGTTATGTCTATTGCAAATATAGATTGTTTATACAGGTATTCAAATACCATCTTACAAGAATCCCAGCAATGTAAGTTATATTCACCCAGGTCGTTTGGGTGGCAAATTAAGAGAAGAGCCGTGTCACTCTCGAGTAACGATAAATAAACACGCAAGCCTTCAGCGCCAACTGTCAAATCTTATGTCAAATAAATAAACAAACACCAGACACTGTCACCTCAACCTCCTCCCCCCCCCCTCTTCCCACGCTCGCTGGCTACCTCTCTCCTTGTGTTCCCAGACACAACATTGGTGATAATTTTATGCTTTAAGGTGTTTATTTTATATGATATCTCAGACTAAAGTTAGGAGATTACAATTTGCATTGCTGGAATCCTTGCAAGACAGCCAATAATTTGAATATAAACGTCATATATTTTGCTCAAGATATAAAAATTGTAGTACATTAGTATACAATACTGTAGTACATTTTATAATATAAAGTTTATCAACTGTATTTTTGGGTAGATTTACATAAATTTCTTCATTTATTGTCGTCCATTTACATGCACAGACCATACTAAAAGAAACGTAAAAGAAATAAATGACGTTAGTGCAAAGCTGGAGTGTACATGTACTTATTTGATTACGGTACTAAAATTGTTATGTCTAGTGCAAATTACAGCATGTCTATATTCAAATTAATCAGTATGTTACAAGAATCCCAGCAATGTTAATTATATTCTCCCAAGTCATTTCACTGTCTTTTTATAAGAGAGAAGCTTAGTCACTTAAGAACTGATAAATATACATGCGTTAGACCTGGGCCTGTGCCAACTGTGAAACCACGCCCCCTCGCTCTCTCCCTCTGCCCCATCTGCCCAGCTTTGCTGGAATCCTTGTAAAACAGTGAATAATTTTAATATAAACGTTATGTAATTTGCATAAGAGATAAAAATTAATCACCTGTATCACATTACAGTAGTGATTTAAGAGTAAAAGCGTATATAGTATTCCACATACACGTAAGTATAGATACAAAGTTTATGCGACGATCGGACAACGTCCATTTCGGTTAACGTCACGTTTCCAAGTACGTATCTAGGACGTTAACCGGCACATGACTGTATACTCATTCGTGCTCAAAGGTGTAGATGTAGAGTTAGCAACAATTCTGAAACGGGTTGTGTAACATTGCTCGGAAAGCCTCGATTGCCAATATAGGAGCTTCTCGACAGACAAACGAGTCGAGTTCCCGAGGCTTGTTCGCGAGTCCAACTTAACTCTTGTAGATAATGATATACAGTACAGTAGAGCAATATATACCCAGCACATTACGGTACGGTCGGTCTCCGACTTACGACGGGGTTAGGGACCGGCGACCGGGTCGCAAGGCGAAAATAATACTGTACATAGAAAATCTAAAATGGGCGTCTCTTTTTTCTTCTCGGCACCACGAGAACTCTCACTCTTACGCTTGCCAGCCATTTTAAAGGGAATTACAAACAAAAATTTTCAGTACACGGCGCAATCACTAACGCTGGGATTTGAAAATAGGTAATTTGACAAAATTTTGGTACGACCGAGGCGGTCGTAAGTCGAGGAGTAGCTGTATTTAACTAATGATAACAGAAAAAGTTATTTCTTTAATGTTTTGTTTTTTTGTGTTTTAATGTTTTGTCAGTGAGTCACTTCTTGTCTTCAACGTTTAGGTCACGAGGAAGGCTTAAATATATCTAGAAAAAAAGTTTTTGCTCCTGCGTAAACATCACAATAGATTTGAACTGTCCTCTGATTGGTCACAGCAGATTATGTGAAATTCGAGTGAAAGATTTAAATAATAAATCCCGCAAAATTGTGTTTCTCCCGGCAGCACAATAAGAATCCGTCGACATCGTCGTAGTTTCGTTCTACGTCGGTCACGTCTGCGAAATGTAAACGCTATTGGACGTGTACGAAACCGGGCATGCCGATTAAGTTTTTGCTCGTCCGTCGCAAGAAGTCGGGTAGTTTAGATTAGGTTAGGTAGGGTTTTCAATGTTGTTTTTTTAACCCTTCATGTTTGGAAGATTCATTGTTTTTGTTAGTGTAAGGAAATTAGATCATATTTATTTATTAGAAAAAATACATATAAAAACGGGTAAAATTATCGTTTCGGCCGTGCGCCTACTTTCCGAAGGTCATAAAAGTTCAAAATAAATAAAAAATCATTGGAACAAGATAATTTCAACCTACCCTAACCTATTTGAGTAATCAGTTTGTCCATGTGGTAGTAAACTAATAAGTAACGTTTATTTTTAATACAAAGTTGTTATTTGACCCGGATTCTGGGCCAAATAACCGTCGACTATTTGACCGGGACCTGCGGGGATCGTATGGGATTTTAGTGGGATTGTAGTCGGGATGGTTGGGGACATTAAACAAGTCATTACATTATGGTAATATTTAATTGTATAATTTCTGTGGGCAAAAGGATTTAGTTTTGTTTTAGATCTCGATCAAATAACCAGTGGTTATTGTGCCGAGTACTGGTCAAATAATCCCTGCTTCAAGGACCAACAACACATCTCAGTATGACAAGTTCAGACTCGACCGTACAGACCCGTCCGGTCTCGTATACGACGCCGTTAACGGCAACCGGAGAAACGCTGCCGACTCGTAGGAGGCGAGACCGACGTCGTCACTTCACGTCGTGTCGTCGGGCGTACAAGCCGAGTGTATTAGAGGACTTGTATTTAAGTGCCCTTGTACGGTAATCCTATAAAAGTGGTCATTTATGTAAATGTTTGTGTCTAAAGTCACGTCCCATTGGTGTCGGTGGTACGGGACCTCTCAAAACTGTGGCCCAGATTCACGTTTTCCATCCCATACCAAATTTTGAATGTGTGTTTATTTAGTTTTTCTCTAGAGTACAGTACAGTATATTAATAACTTGGAGGTTCGTTTTCAAAACATAATTTCATTGTTTATTTATTATGATACTCTACAAATACTGTGCTACTTTTTATACTTGTATGATTCAGTTGAGTTAATTAAACTTTTATTTGCATAGTTTTGAAGAAGACTACAGTACATAGTTTAAATGTTTACATATCAACAGTGCCGTACTTTATCTTAAGTAATATTTTCAGGTACTTTCTCCATCACTGCCTAAAGTGGACCTGAACTTTTGGACCTGATGTGAACTAGAATGAAGTTGGCTGGATATAAAGTTAACTGGACCTGCAGTGAAGTGGACCTGAAGTAGTCTGTGGTATTGTATTTCTTATTGTTGTGGTACTTTGAATGTTAGGAAAGTTCTACAGGCATTCCCCAGTTTATAAGAGTACCTGTACTGTGTCTTATAAAAACCTATAGTAAATCGAATCAATATTCCTATAGACTCACATTATAAAAGTCAAGATACTTTTCGATAATGAAAAAAGTTCCCCCCCAAATTATGTAGTCACCAAAAAGTATCGATAGATTTTTTAGCAGTAAAATTTGAAACGCTAGATGAAATACATTGATGTGATCCCCAGTGCATCAGCATAAGTTGGTACAGGTACACCCAGTCACTATATCAGCATCGGCTATAGACGGCGGGTAGGACTGAGGGAGGGAGTCATCCTTGTGTGACATACAACTGTTTATGCTATACTATAACAAGAAATCCATTAAGCTATATTAATGTATGTATCGTGCTGGGTAGAAGCAAGGCCCCAACCGAGGATTACAATAATATCAAAATATACGTTAAACGGAAGAGTTTTGGAACGTCAGAAGCGAGACCGAGACGTATCTCGGGGCAGACATTTCACCATTGCGTCGTTGTAACGGTTTCATTCGTACCGAGATGCATAATACTATAGTTGTTGACGACACGTATGATTTATGAGGAGTGACTAAGCAAATAGTAGTTGATATTAGAGTGAACGGCTACAGCAATATACACTTTATTGGTGTAAATGGGATCTGCCAAATATTATTGATACGTAAATGGTATCGGTTTAATGCCACAATATGATTTTAAATCGGCGCGTCGCCGGCCGTTTCGTGTTGGGTAACCCATCGCGATGCCCGTGGGTTCACTCGCCCCAGACTGGCAAGTTATCCGAGCATTACGTATGCCCTCGTCGCGAAGGCCAATAATAGCACCTCTCGTCCCGTTGTGTCTTTCCAATAATTCCTCGGTTCATTTGATGTGAGATCCCATTATTGACCGGCACGGCGTTGGCGTCCATTTACGACACACAATGCTCGATCCGAATCCTCGTAGGATTTGCATCTTTCAAAAATACGTACAGTCGTGCGCCGGTTTACGTCCAACCGAACAACGTCCGATCGCACATACGTCCGTGGCCTCTCCAAAAAACACTTCCGTGACGCCTGACGGAGACACGACGATCCTTCCCGTACTGGCCAGATATTATGTGTTAAAGGAATATCCTTCCTTAGGCTTTAGTAAGCATTTTCCTCCAGGTGTAATGTTAACCTACATCTATTGAGGATAAAATCTTTCATCTACAAATTGACAATAAGACATTTGCTGTAATCAGACATATCTAGTTGGCTCAACAATTGCAACTCCAGTTGCAATTGGGGTTGCAATTTCAAATTCTGTGTCATTACTAAGGAATAACGAAGTTTTTGGTGCACTGCACTCTAAGATTAAGAGAAAACGGATTCGCGCGTCCCGAAGCGAGAGAAAACGGACTCCTACGACGGGGGACGCGAGGACTCACACGTGCCACTTATACTGACAGACTTGACACTCACTCACTTGACAAGTTTTACCAACCATTAGTTATCTAGTGAATTTAGTCATTATTGTACAGTACAAGTACACCGCAATACAGTGGTCCCTCGGTTAACAATGGAACAAACCTGTACTGTACATGTACTAAATGATTACGGTACTTAAATTGTTATGTCTATTGCAAATATAGATTGTTTATACAGGTATTCAAATACCATCTTAGGAATCCCAGTAATGTAAGTTATATTCACGGAGTCGTTTGGGCATGGAATTAAAGAGAAGAGCGAGTCACTCTCGAAGTATGATGAATAACCATGGGCCTTGGCGCCAACTATCCAAATCTTATGTCAAATAAATAAATAAACTTTGAACCTCACCTCACCTCCCCCCCCCCCCCCCCCCCCTCTTCCCACGCTCGCTGGCTACCTCTCTCCTTGTGTTCCCAGACACAACATTGGTGATAATTTTATGCTTTAAGGTGTTTATTTTATATGATATCTCAGACTAAAGTTAGGAGATTACAATTTGCATTGCTGGAATCCTTGCAAGACAGCCAATAATTTGAATATAAACGTCATATATTTTGCTCAAGATATAAAAATTGTAGTACATTAGTATACAATACTGTAGTACATTTTATAATATAAAGTTTTTCAACTGTATTTTTGGGTAGATTTACATAAATTTCTTCATTTATTGTCGTCCATTTACATTCACAGACCATACTAAAAGAAACGTAAAAGAAATAGATGACGTTAGTGCAAAGCTGGAGTGTACATGTACTTATTTGATTACGGTACTAAAATTGTTATGTCTAGTGCAAATTACAGCATGTCTATATTCAAATTAATCAGTATGTTACAAGAATCCCAGCAATGTTATTTATATTCTCCCAAGTCATTTCACTGTCTTTTTATAAGAGAGAAGCTTAGTCACTTAAGAACTGATAAATATACATGCGTTAGACCTGGGCCTGTGCCAACTGTGAAACCACGCCCCCTCGCTCTCTCCCTCTGCCCCATCTGCCCAGCTTTGCTGGAATCCTTGTAAAACAGTGAATAATTTTAATATAAACGTTATGTAATTTGCATAAGAGATAAAAATTAATCACCTGTATCACATTACAGTAGTGATTTAAGAGTAAAAGCGTATATAGTATTCCACATACACGTAAGTATAGATACAAAGTTTATGCGACGATCGGACGACGTCCATTTCGGTTAACGTCACGTTTCCAAGTACGTATCTAGGACGTTAACCGGCACATGACTGTATACTCATTCGTGCTCAAAGGTGTAGATGTAGAGTTAGCAACAATTCTGAAACGGGTTGTGTAACATTGCTCTGAAGCCTCGATTGCCAATATAGGAGCTTCTCGACAGACAAACGAGTCGAGTTCCCGAGGCTTGTTTGCGAGTCCAACTTAACTCTTGTAGATAATGATATACAGTACAGTAGAGCAATATATACCCAGCACATTACGATACGGTCGGTCCCCGACTTACGACGGGGTTAGGGACCGGCGACCGGGTCGCAAGGCGAAAATAATACTGTACATAGAAAATCTAAAATGGGCGTCTCTTTTTTCTTCTCGGCACCACGAGAACTCTCACTCTTACGCTTGCCAGCCATTTTAAAGGGAATTACAAACCAAAAATTTTCAGTACACGGCGCAATCACTAACGCTGGGATTTGAAAATAGGTAATTTGACAAAATTTTGGTACGACCGAGGCGGTCGTAAGTCGAGGAGTAGCTGTATTTAACTAATGATAACAGAAAAAGTTATTTCTTTAATGTTTTGTTTTTTTGTGTTTTAATGTTTTGTCAGCGAGTCACTTCTTGTCTTCAACGTTTAGGTCACGAGGAAGGCTTAAATATATCTAGAAAAAAAGTTTTTGCTCCTGCGTAAACATCACAATAGATTTGAACTGTCCTCTGATTGGTCACAGCAGATTATGTGAAATTCGAGTGAAAGATTTAAATAATAAATCCCGCAAAATTGTGTTTCTCCCGGCAGCACAATAAGAATCCGTCGACATCGTCGTAGTTTCGTTCTACGTCGGTCACGTCTGCGAAATGTAAACGCTATTGGACGTGTACGAAACCGGGCATGCCGATTAAGTTTTTGCTCGTCCGTCGCAAGAAGTCGGGTAGTTTAGATTAGGTTAGGTAGGGTTTTCAATGTTGTTTTTTTAACCCTTCATGTTTGGAAGATTCATTGTTTTTGTTAGTGTAAGGAAATTAGGTCATATTTATTTATTAGAAAAAATACATATAAAAACGGGTAAAATTATCGTTTCGGCCGTGCGCCTACTTTCCGAAGGTCATAAAAGTTCAAAATAAATAAAAAACCATTGGAACAAGATAATTTCAACCTACCCTAACCTATTTGAGTAATCAGTTTGTCCATGTGGTAGTAAACTAATAAGTAACGTTTATTTTTAATACAAAGTTGTTATTTGACCCGGATTCTGGGCCAAATAACCGTCGACTATTTGACCGGGACCTGCGGGGATCGTATGGGATTTTAGTGGGATTGTAGTCGGGATGGTTGGGGACATTAAACAAGTCATTACATTATGGTAATATTTAATTGTATAATTTCTGTGGGCAAAAGGATTTAGTTTTGTTTTAGATCTCGATCAAATAACCAGTGGTTATTGTGCCGAGTACTGGTCAAATAATCCCTGCTTCAAGGACCAACAACACATCTCAGTATGACAAGTTCAGACTCGACCGTACAGACCCGTCCGGTCTCGTATACGACGCCGTTAACGGCAACCGGAGAAACGCTGCCGACTCGTAGGAGGCGAGACCGACGTCGTCACTTCACGTCGTGTCGTCGGGCGTACAAGCCGAGTGTATTAGAGGACTTGTATTTAAGTGCCCTTGTACGGTAATCCTATAAAAGTGGTCATTTATGTAAATGTTTGTGTCTAAAGTCACGTCCCATTGGTGTCGGTGGTACGGGACCTCTCAAAACTGTGGCCCAGATTCACGTTTTCCATCCCATACCAAATTTTGAATGTGTGTTTATTTAGTTTTTCTCTAGAGTACAGTACAGTATATTAATAACTTGGAGGTTCGTTTTCAAAACATAATTTCATTGTTTATTTATTATGATACTCTACAAATACTGTGCTACTTTTTATACTTGTATGATTCAGTTGAGTTAATTAAACTTTTATTTGCATAGTTTTGAAGAAGACTACAGTACATAGTTTAAATGTTTACATATCAACAGTGCCGTACTTTATCTTAAGTAATATTTTCAGGTACTTTCTCCATCACTGCCTAAAGTGGACCTGAACTTTTGGACCTGATGTGAACTAGAATGAAGTTGGCTGGATATAAAGTTAACTGGACCTGCAGCGAAGTGGACCTGAAGCTAACTGGACCTCAAGTAGTCTGTGGTATTGTATTTAATATTGTTGTGGTACTTTGAATGTTAGGAAAGTTGTACAGGCATTCCCCAGTTTGTAAGAGTACTGTGTCTTATAAAAACCTATGGTAAATCGAATCAATATTCCTATAGACTCACATTATAAAAGCCAAGATACTTTTCTTCAATGAAAAAAGTTCCCCCTCAATTATGTAGTCTCCAAAAAGTATTGATAGATTTTCTAGCGGTAAAATTTGAAACGCTGGGTGAAAGACTTTGATGTGATCTCCAGTGCATCAGCATAAATTGGTACAGGTACATCCGGTCACTATATGAGCAACAGCCATAGACGGCGGGTAGCGAGAGAGGGAGTCATCCTCGCGTGACATACAACCGTACAGTATATGCTTTACTATAACAAGAAATCCATTAAGCTATATTAATGTATGTATCGTGCTGGGTAGAAGCAAGGCCCCAACCGAGGATTACAATAATATCAAAATATACATTAAACGGAAGAGTTTCGGAACGTCACGAGCGAGACCGAGACGTACCTCGGGGCAGACATTTCACCATTGTGTCGTAGTAACCGTTTCATTCGTACCGAGTTGCATAATATAGTTGTTGACGACACGTATGATTTATGAGGAGTGAGTAAGCAAATAGTAGTTGATATTAGAGTGAACGGCTACAGCAATATACACTTTATTGGTGTAAATGGGATCTGCCAAATATTATTGATACGTAAATTGTATCGGTTTAATGCCAAAATAAGATTTTAAATCGGCGCGTCGCCGGTCGTTTCGTGTCGGGTAACCCATCGCGATGCCCGTGGGTTCACTCGCCCCAGACTGGCAAGTTATCCGAGCATTACGTATGCCCTCGTCGCGAAGGCCAATAATAGCACCTCTCGTCCCGTTGTGTCTTTCTAATAATTCCTCTGTTCATTTGATGTGTGATCCCATTATTGACCGGCACGGCGTTGGCGTCCATTTACGACACACAATGCGAATTTGCATAATGCGCGATCCGAATCCTCGTAGGATTTGCATCTTTCAAAAATACGTACAGTCGTGCGCCGGTTAACGTCCAACCGAACAACGTCCGATCGCACATACGTCCGTGGCCTCTCCAAAAAACACTTCCGTGACGCCTGCCGGACCACCACTCCACGACCCCCCGACGGAGACACGACGATCCTTCCCGTACTGGCCAGATATTATGTGTTAAAGGAATATCCTTCCTTAGGCTTTAGTAAGCATTTTCCTCCAGGTGTAATGTTAACCTACATCTATTGAGGATAAAATCTTTCACCTACAAATTGACAATAAGACATTTGCTGTAATCAGACATATCTAGTTGGCTCAACATTTGCAACTCCAGTTGCAATTGGGGTTGCAATTTCAAATTCTGTGTCATTACTAAGGAATAATGAAGTTTTTGGTGCACTGCACTCTAAGATTAAGAGAAAACGGATTCGCGCGTCCCGAAGCGAGAGAAAACGGACTCCTACGACGGGGGACGCGAGGACTCACACGTGCCACTTATACTGATGGACTTGACACTCACTCACTTGACAAGTTTTACTAACCATTAGTTGTCTAGTGAATTTAGTCATTATTGTACAGTACAAGTACACTGCAATACAGTGGTCCCTCGGTTAACAATGGAACAAACCTGTACTGTACATGTACTAAATGATTACGGTACTTAAATTGTTATGTCTATTGCAAATATAGATTGTTTATACAGGTATTCAAATACCATCTTACAAGAATCCCAGCAATGTAAGTTATATTCACCCAGGTCGTTTGGGTGGCAAATTAAGAGAAGAGCCGTGTCACTCTCGAGTAACGATAAATAAACACGCAAGCCTTCAGCGCCAACTGTCAAATCTTATGTCAAATAAATAAACAAACACCAGACACTGTCACCTCAACCTCCTCCCCCCCCCCTCTTCCCACGCTCGCTGGCTACCTCTCTCCTTGTGTTCCCAGACACAACATTGGTGATAATTTTATGCTTTAAGGTGTTTATTTTATATGATATCTCAGACTAAAGTTAGGAGATTACAATTTGCATTGCTGGAATCCTTGCAAGACAGCCAATAATTTGAATATAAACGTCATATATTTTGCTCAAGATATAAAAATTGTAGTACATTAGTATACAATACTGTAGTACATTTTATAATATAAAGTTTATCAACTGTATTTTTGGGTAGATTTACATAAATTTCTTCATTTATTGTCGTCCATTTACATGCACAGACCATACTAAAAGAAACGTAAAAGAAATAAATGACGTTAGTGCAAAGCTGGAGTGTACATGTACTTATTTGATTACGGTACTAAAATTGTTATGTCTAGTGCAAATTACAGCATGTCTATATTCAAATTAATCAGTATGTTACAAGAATCCCAGCAATGTTAATTATATTCTCCCAAGTCATTTCACTGTCTTTTTATAAGAGAGAAGCTTAGTCACTTAAGAACTGATAAATATACATGCGTTAGACCTGGGCCTGTGCCAACTGTGAAACCACGCCCCCTCGCTCTCTCCCTCTGCCCCATCTGCCCAGCTTTGCTGGAATCCTTGTAAAACAGTGAATAATTTTAATATAAACGTTATGTAATTTGCATAAGAGATAAAAATTAATCACCTGTATCACATTACAGTAGTGATTTAAGAGTAAAAGCGTATATAGTATTCCACATACACGTAAGTATAGATACAAAGTTTATGCGACGATCGGACGACGTCCATTTCGGTTAACGTCACGTTTCCAAGTACGTATCTAGGACGTTAACCGGCACATGACTGTATACTCATTCGTGCTCAAAGGTGTAGATGTAGAGTTAGCAACAATTCTGAAACGGGTTGTGTAACATTGCTCTGAAGCCTCGATTGCCAATATAGGAGCTTCTCGACAGACAAACGAGTCGAGTTCCCGAGGCTTGTTTGCGAGTCCAACTTAACTCTTGTAGATAATGATATACAGTACAGTAGAGCAATATATACCCAGCACATTACGATACGGTCGGTCCCCGACTTACGACGGGGTTAGGGACCGGCGACCGGGTCGCAAGGCGAAAATAATACTGTACATAGAAAATCTAAAATGGGCGTCTCTTTTTTCTTCTCGGCACCACGAGAACTCTCACTCTTACGCTTGCCAGCCATTTTAAAGGGAATTACAAACCAAAAATTTTCAGTACACGGCGCAATCACTAACGCTGGGATTTGAAAATAGGTAATTTGACAAAATTTTGGTACGACCGAGGCGGTCGTAAGTCGAGGAGTAGCTGTATTTAACTAATGATAACAGAAAAAGTTATTTCTTTAATGTTTTGTTTTTTTGTGTTTTAATGTTTTGTCAGCGAGTCACTTCTTGTCTTCAACGTTTAGGTCACGAGGAAGGCTTAAATATATCTAGAAAAAAAGTTTTTGCTCCTGCGTAAACATCACAATAGATTTGAACTGTCCTCTGATTGGTCACAGCAGATTATGTGAAATTCGAGTGAAAGATTTAAATAATAAATCCCGCAAAATTGTGTTTCTCCCGGCAGCACAATAAGAATCCGTCGACATCGTCGTAGTTTCGTTCTACGTCGGTCACGTCTGCGAAATGTAAACGCTATTGGACGTGTACGAAACCGGGCATGCCGATTAAGTTTTTGCTCGTCCGTCGCAAGAAGTCGGGTAGTTTAGATTAGGTTAGGTAGGGTTTTCAATGTTGTTTTTTTAACCCTTCATGTTTGGAAGATTCATTGTTTTTGTTAGTGTAAGGAAATTAGGTCATATTTATTTATTAGAAAAAATACATATAAAAACGGGTAAAATTATCGTTTCGGCCGTGCGCCTACTTTCCGAAGGTCATAAAAGTTCAAAATAAATAAAAAACCATTGGAACAAGATAATTTCAACCTACCCTAACCTATTTGAGTAATCAGTTTGTCCATGTGGTAGTAAACTAATAAGTAACGTTTATTTTTAATACAAAGTTGTTATTTGACCCGGATTCTGGGCCAAATAACCGTCGACTATTTGACCGGGACCTGCGGGGATCGTATGGGATTTTAGTGGGATTGTAGTCGGGATGGTTGGGGACATTAAACAAGTCATTACATTATGGTAATATTTAATTGTATAATTTCTGTGGGCAAAAGGATTTAGTTTTGTTTTAGATCTCGATCAAATAACCAGTGGTTATTGTGCCGAGTACTGGTCAAATAACCCCTGCTTCAAGGACCAACAACACATCTCAGTATGACAAGTTCAGACTCGACCGTACAGACCCGTCCGGTCTCGTATACGACGCCGTTAACGGCAACCGGAGAAACGCCGCCGACTCGTAGGAGGCGAGACCGACGTCGTCACTTCACGTCGTGTCGCCGGGCGTACAAGCCGAGTGTATTAGAGGACTTGTATTTAAGTGCACTTGTACAGTAATCCTATAAAAGTGGTCATTTATGTAAATGTTTGTGTATAAAGTCACGTCCCATTGGTGTCGGCGGTACGGGACCTCTCCACGTTTTCCATCCCATAGAAAATTTTGAATGTGTGTTTATTTAGTTTTTCTCTAAAGTACAGTACAGTTTATTAATAACTTGGAGGTTCGTTTTCAAAACATAATGTCATTGTTTATTAATTACGATTCTTTACAAATGTTGTACTACTTTTTATACCTTTTTCTGCTTGTATGTTTCAATTCAGTTAATGAAACTTTTATTTGCATAGTTTTGAAGAAGACTGCAGTACTTGGTACTCAGTTTAAATGTTTGCATATCAACAGTGCAGTACTTTATCTTAAGTAATATTTTCAGGTACTTTCTCCATCACTGCCTAAAGTGGACCTGAACATTTGGACCTGATGTGAACTAGAATGAAGTTGGCTGGATATAAAGTTAACTGGACCTGCAGTGAAGTGGACCTGAAGTAGTCTGTGGTATTGTATTTCATATTGTTGTGGTACTTTGAATGTTAGGAAAGTTCTACAGGCATTCCCCAGTTTATAAGAGTACCTGTACTGTGTGTTATAAAAACCTATAGTAAATCGAATCAATATTCCGATAGACTCACATTATAAAAGTCAAGATACTTTTCTACAATGTAAAAAGTTCCCCCCCAAATTATGTAGTCACCAAAAAGTATCGATAGATTTTTTAGCGGTAAAATTTGAAACGCTAGATGAAATAGATTGATGTGATCCCCAGTGCATCAGCATAAGTTGGTACAGGTACACCCGGTCACTATATCGGCAACGGCTATAGACTGCGGGTAGCGAGAGAGGGAGTCATCTTTGTGTGACATACAACTGTACAGTATATGCTTTACTATAATAAGAAATCCATTAAGCTATATTAATGTATGTATCGTGTTGGGTAGAAGCAAGGCCCCAACCGAGGATTACAATAATATCAAAATATACGTGAAATGGAAGAGTTTTGGAACGTCAGAAGCGAGACCGAGACGTACCTCGGGGCAGACATTTCACCGTCGTGTCGTCGTAACGGTTTCATTCGTACCGATATGCATAATATAGTTGTTGACGACATTGAATTGAAACATCTTATTTAGCCAGAAAAATGCAGATACAGAGTGGATAGAAATAACAATATTAACATGGCTGAGCCTACTTGCATATATATATATATATATATATATATATATATATATATATATATATATATATATATATATATATATATATATATATATATATATATATATATATATATATATATATATATATATATACACATACATACATACATACATACATACATATAAATTAGAGTGGAATTTAAAAACATAAGTATTATGGGGGAGCAGTACAACCTGGGTTGTGCAGTAATAAGGTTGAACAAGAGGACAGAGCTTTCAGGATTATGTCTAGTAGGCAACTATTTGTATTGCAATGGTAATTACTTATTTATTTACATGATAATTTCCGATGAAACTTATTTGGTGGTACAATAAAAGTAGGTATTGTAAATATAGTAAGTGTTACAAGAAATATTAATACTTCGACAATAGATATTTTTTTAGAGATGATTTAAAGGAAGGGAGCGTAGTCTTTGATGGATGGGTGGGGGTAAGTTGTTCCACACCTTCACACCATGATATTTTATGGAGGTCTGGGACTGAGAGGAGCGCATGGGGAGTGGTGTTAGTAGCTCAGGGTGCCTTAAGTTGTATCTCTGATTATTCCGGAACTGGAAGTAATTATTGTCAAGCAAGTGATTCATAGATTTGTAAACAAAGAGGGCACAGCAGTAAGTGATAATATCTTTGAATTTTTAAATTTTCAATATAGCAAATTTTTCGTTTGTGTGGTCTGTTTTTTTCAAGTAGGTCATTGTCTGTACAACTCTCTCTTGTGCAGTAACCAGAGATTGTGTTTTTGAATAGCCAGAGACCCCCATAGTGTGTGACAGTGTATCAGGTGTTGGTACAGAAGATCAAGATAGATTTCTTTCATTGCTGTGAGAGTGAGTGACTGTCGAGTGTGATACACGATACCGCACTGTTTAATGATTTTATTGTGAATGGCTTGTATGTGGTTTCTCCAGTTAAGTTTCTCGTCGACAATAACTCCGAGGAATTTAGTATTTTGTTCAAGTCTGGAGGCAAGTTTTTCTTCTGCGAAAGATCGTGTAGTGGATTTTCTGGAGATTTAGGGTCGGTTTATTACGTATTTCCCAGGTCCCGACTTAAGTTAATTTGGTGTTCGTAGTTCTCATCAAGGAATGGAGGTCTGAGTTGTTGGCATAGAGATTACTATCATCTGCAAATAAGTTGTATTTTATGAGTGAGCTGGCGTGGACTATGTCGTTTATGTACAACTAAAACGGTACTGGACCGAGAATTGAATCTTGGGGGAGTCCATACAATATTGGCTAGGAGTCAGATTGATGGATATTATAACAGACATACTGCATCTTGTTGGACAGATATGAGGTAAACCAATTGTGGGACGGGCCCGTAATGCCGTAATGTTCAAGATTTGAAAGGTGGATGGTGTGGTCGACAGTATCGAAGGCTTTAGAGGGGTCAAAGAATATACTGACCGTGAACCAACTGTCATCAAAGGCATTTAAGATGTCATTAGTAAAGGATAGTAGAGCACTGTCAGTTGACCTTCTAGCTCTAAATCGAAACTGGGAGTCTGTAAAGATTATCATTGGCATTGCAGAAGGAATTTAGTCTATAACATGCTAGCTTTTCCAGTATCTCACTGAAGGGTGGGAGGACTGCTATGGGGCGGGATTTCTTGAAGAGACTTCTGTCCCCAGATTTTTTATATGCCGGGCGAACTTTAGCAATTTGCAGTTTATCAGGAAAGACACCACTAGTGAAGGAGGAGTTACAAATGTGGAGGAGAACAGGTAGAAATAAGTGGGCCACTTTTTTAATGATGCTCATTGGTATATTGTCTTCGCCTGCTGCTGCATCTTTGGACATTTTAATGATTGCCAGTAATTCATCTGCTGTGACAGGGGATAAGAATAGTTCATTTTGCTGTCTGTTTTGCAGGTAGGCTCTAAATTCCTCATGGTGATCAGGGATGCTGTGCAAGATTTTTGCCAATATTAATAAAATATTCATTGAAGTGGTTGGCAATGAGGGAGGGTTGCGTTATAACCGAATCGTTTATCGTAAAAGCCGAGTGGGGGGCCGAAGGCCGAGTGTTCCCTTTCTGAATAGAATTTAGGACCGGAGCTCGTTAGTATAATAGTTACGTCTGGCATTTGTAACTGCCGGCGTTACTCTACTTCGGTAAGCATCACCGAAAGTTATGGGTCTTTTTGCAAATTTCCTTTGGAGTTTGTGTTTTTCCTTTATCGTTATCTTAATTTCGCTTGTGATATAGGGTTTGGAAATGGATACAGTTTTCGCTGACTTAGTCTTGAGCGGGAAGCATTTATCAAAGCGAGCATCGAAGATGCCAGAGAAGTTACGGCCGTTCACGTGAGGGTTGTCGTAGGCATAGACAAGATCCCGGTTAGCATTCATTAGGTTGTTTTCAAAAAGGAGCATGTTGTCGGTGTATTGAATTGAGACTCTACTAGACCTTTCAGGTCTTGTGGCTGTTTTATATATGGCAAAAACTGGGAAGTGATGTGAGATATTGTTATAAATAATTGCACTTGCTAGGTTGTTAGGAGTGTTGCTAGTCCAGGTATGATCTATCTCAGTGGCAGAGGTGGCAGTTACTCTAGTGGGTTTGGTTTTAGTGTTGAAGAAGAGTTTAGAATGACAGGTAGCAAGAAGGTCTAATACCGAGGTGTAGGTTTCTCATTTTAATAGATTGAGGTTGAAATCTCCCGCGACGAAGCAGTCTTTCCTTTCGGAACTTACGATAGAGATGAGCTCCGAAAATTTATGAAGAAAATTTCCGACATTAGTGTGAGGTCTTCCGTAGGTCATCCCCACTTGGATATTTCGGGCGTCGTTACGAAATTCAACGAAAACACTCTCCGAGTACTCCTCCCGAACCTTTAAATCCTCTCTCACAGAAGTGTTATACTCGACATCAACACACGGGGCGACGCCACCTCCACCGTGTCGTGACGTGTCGACGCAGCGTCTATTATAATTAGGAATGTTATACAGACGGTCAATATTGTTAGTGAGTTTGGTCTCACAGATTCCAAGTACATCCGATTTGTGGATAATAGAAGATAAACATCGATCTAAAAAGGTATCTAGATTATATAAAGATACGTACATTCACCATTTTAAACACGAGCACGCGGTCGGTCCATCGTTAAACTCGGGTAGGAAGTTGACGCTTTTGGAGGATGCACTCAATATATACGGTACTTATTTTGACCCACGATAAGGCATGCCGAGACAAATTTCACATCGTTAATATTGCATCGCCTCACATCTCGGCCTACGAGGCGACCGGGCGTTTGAGACGACCCCCAAAATTTCCATTTATAAATAAGGCTGCATGAGACTGGTACCCCAAATGTGACACTTACCATTGGGACCTTATGGACCCAGTAGTCCTTTACCAACCATCCTCGGTTTTTAAAAATAAGGCCAATTGACTCGAAGTAACGTCACCGGCGACGTCACTCGAGCGTCTGCCATTTACCGGCGAGTGGAATTAATGTTGGTGTGGAGTAAAATTTTTGCATTTACTTGAAACGGATTTACCGATTTATTTTTATATTTATTTATTTATAATATACTGTAACATATTAAACACAGTGCAAGTATTTTCTTTAATTCATGAGCTCGTTTCGCAAGAGACGATTGATCGGCGGCGGGACTGCGTTCCGACCGTTTATACAACGGGTACCGTGTTCTAATTGTGGCATTTCATTGGGATTCGAGCGAAAAAGATTACGCATCTACTGCGCACGTCGTGTCGTTCGCGGCATTTTACGATCGGAGTCGCGTACCGAATATTGCGCGTAAAAAAAATTAATTTTAAATGAATTATTTATGGGAGATAAGTATTACGATCGGTAAATATAGGGCGTCACCTTCCACTCGAGACACGGAGACGGGATAAAAGTAGCCCAATCTCCCTCTCTCACGGCTGCCGACGGGAAGCGCGTCGGTAAATAAATTTGATGTTTATTTTCGTCGTTTGTCTAATTTATGACGTATCAAAGTAATATTACTAAAAATTGTGTGGGTAGTAGGCAGCTACCAAACGGGTAGATACCATCGCCCGGGAAGACATCGGAAGCACGACGCGTGTCGTAACGGTAGACCCCGCTGCCCCACGGCATCACGAAAAATGGGACCGAGTCACGGGTCGCCGACGCGACTCCGTGCCCCGTTTACACGCAATTGCGGTTTCGACCCTTTGTGTTACTTTGACAACACAACATACATACAGTCGATTGTTTCTCACTTGTGTTTTTTTGTTTGTAATATGTGTGTTTATTTATGGTAGTTATTTAAAATAAGGCCAATTCACTTCAAGTAACGGCATGCGACGTCACCGGCCGGCGCGTCTACGTTCGGTAAATAGTCGCGGCGGTTTTCGTCGCGAACGGACGGAGTCCCGGGCGTGCCGAAGGCGGCCCGTGGCCGGCCTCCGTCTCGAGTCGGTCCGCGAATGCGGTCCCGCCGAAGTTTCGGCCATTGCGGAGCACGCGCACGGACGCCGGAGAACCGCCCGTCCGTTTAAAATGTCGCGTGCGGTTCGTTGCCCTCTCCAGCGACGGACCGGTTACGACCGCGCGCCGGTTCCGCCGCCGGCCCGGGACGCTCCTCCTTCCAGTCGACTCTCCGGTCGCCGACGCGCCGCATAGACGAAATCGATCGACGCGACATTGCACGAGGGCATTACGATTGATTTTTAATACCTTATGCAGTGGTTATAAAGATGTAGTGCAGTATAATTATTAGATGCAGGCAGCATTCACATTGCAAACTTAATCCACAGAAGAAGCCGCCTCGGGGAACGGCGGCAGTCGTCCGCGGAAGTGCGTGTAATGAGAGAAAATCTCACACGAAGAGGTAAGTTAGGAGTTTATAGTAGTAGAGTATTATAGCGAGAGGAAATGGTAGCGTGTCTCGAGGGTGTGATGTCAACACTGTATATTAACACAGGCACAGTACAAGTGTAGTATATAAAACACCAATGCGTGTTACAGCTTTATTTTACTAGTTCAATAGGGGGGGATTAATAGGGGTGTTCGTACACAATTTATGATAGACTATGGTATTCTCGTATAACCTAACCTCACAATTAGAATGGGCACTTCACTAAGTCGATCGTTGGGGAGGTTCGGGATCACTGCACTTCCACAGACTACACAGCCAGCACTTACTGTTACACGTGGAGTTGACAGCACTCTGTCGATGGACACGGGCTGAGACTTCGTTACACTTAGTGGCGGTCTTCTCTCGAGCGGGACTCGGGGACCTGGTAGCTGGCCCTTCCTGGTTACAGACACTCTCTGCGTGAGAGGAGCTCCAGCCCCTATATATTGGTCGAGCCGGGGGGGTGACCTCTCCTACTGAACTGGGTGTGTCTTGACCGGGTTGTTGGGTCAACAGGAGTGTTGGCTAATTAGCGGGTCCTTGAATTACTAAGGTCATGATGCCGGGTAGAGCTGATCGAGTGGTGGTGAGAATTCTGGTTCCCTAGTGTCAGGTCTGGACGGCTGTGTGCAGGTGTCGTCCTGCCCAGGTGTCTTGGTTAGGTGCGGTTGTAGGTCACCCGGCTAACTCGAGTCATTAGCGGACGAGGTCAAGTCCCTAGGGTCGACCCGAGGTGTGTCAACCCGGGATGTGGTGGTGCCACGAGGTCTGTAGTGTGCTTGCTGTTACATGTGACATAATTCTGGGCTGTAAGCTTTGGTCCGAACAATCAATCATTACACGCGAGCCGGGAGACGTCGGAAGGCGGGCGCGACGAACGACCGTCACCGCCGGCGGCGGCTTCCGGGACGGCACGTTCCGTACGGAGACGGGTCGGCACTCCCCGAGCGCCGCTCTCCGACGCAAGACGACCGCGGAGAACGACCTACGCGTTTTTCTATTTTTATGGATGCTATTTTAAGGATTAGCAAAGGTCAACGAACAGATATTTTAGCTTACGGTCACATTATACGCGTATTTGTAACGTACGGTATTTCAATAAGCGAGAACAGTAAAAGTTGCCCGACGGTTGACCCACAAAACAATGGTGGTGATGATTATGATGATGTGATCCAGCAGTTGAGAAGATGGTTTGATGACTATACCATCCCTCCTTCCCTGCACCTACCACCTGAACCTCCTTCCACATATCACCTCTTTCTCCCTCCATGTATCACCCTTTCCTCCCTCCATGTATCATCCCTTTCTCCTTCCACATAGCACCCCTTCCTCGCTTCACGTATCACCCCTTCACATACCACTAACTCTCCCTTCTTCCAGCTAACACCTTTCTTTCTCTCCACCTACCACTTCTCCTTCCCTTCCTCCACTTATTACTCTTCCTTTTTCCTTCTCTCCATCTACCACCTCTGCCTTTGTCCTTATACCACCAGTCCCTCTCTTGCTCCCTCCACCTACCAGCCTTCCCTCTCTCCACCTACCACTCTTCCCTTCCTCCCTCTACATACCACTCCTCCCTCTCTTTACATACCAGCTGTCTCTCTCTGCCACCGCTTAGCATCTAACACCCTTCCATCCCTCTCTCCATATACCACTTCTCCTTCCCTGTGTCCCTCCCACCACCACCACCACCACCACCACCACCACCCCCACTTACCACCTACCTCCTACCTCCCTTCCACCCCTCTCTCCACATACCACGTTTTCCTCCTACCACCTGTAGTTCATTCCACTTGTGTTTATTGAAGAGGTTTTATAGTATATGATGATCACCTTACTAATATTTTAACATTTTCTGTGATTACACGACATATATTTAGTCAAAGTGACCAGTTATTAGTGTTGATGTTAATAGTAAAAGTAATTGATAAGTTTATATTGGAGTTTGTTATAAAATATGTGAGTATACTTATAAAGTGTGAGTGTCAAGGCCGGGCGGAGGCGTTCCCGCGGACCGGTTCGCACCGCGAGAAAATTTGGCATTTTTATACGCGATTCATTCCGTATTTCGGACCGGGAGAACGCGGTAATTGGAAGAAATCGTTTTGGTCCGTAAAATATTGGAGACATTCCGTTTCTATTTTTCAATTAGGAATATAAAGTGACATTCTATCACGTCGGATACACTTCACGACGCACGGAACGTCGAAAATTGCACGTCGACGCCGTTCATTTGTACGCGTAATCACGGAATACGCGGTCGCTCCGTCCGCCGCGAACTCGCACGAGATACGGAAGGAAGTCCCGACCGGCGAGAGGGAGGAAACGAGACGGGAACGTACGAGTAAAAGAGTAGAACGCAGAGACGACGACCGAGAAACGAAAACGTCACGGACGACAAGACTCGGGTGCCGTCGAAAACGCGTAGACCGTAGAGGGATCGATATTACGAGCGTTATAATGCGAGTACTTAACTTAGCATAGAGGTATAGTATTGAAGGTCTCATATGTGGTGTAAAAGTGTTGGATACAATATGAAAAGTATTATTAAAACATGGGAGTTTAACCCACAAGCCACGGGTTAGGGCGCCACCGGCACGTACCCTCCCTTTCGCGTGGGGATAAATCGAGAAACGAGATCAACCCCCCTCTTAATAAAAAAACGGGGAGAATAGACGGACGTCGTGGAATGTGACCTCGGGTGTAAGGGTTAAGAATGTAGTAGCAAGTATATGTATTTCTGTCCTAATTTTTATTGTGTATTGTAAGTAGGTGTTATTGTATGTATATTGTGGGGGATATATTGCAATGCAGTATCGCGATCGTCTCCGTCACGACGGAGCGAAGAACGTCCCCGGGCGGGGGCCGTTTACGGTCGCGTGCGGTACGGACCGGAGACGGAATTTGGGGCGTCGCGCGGTCGCCGTCGCGGGCACTCGCGCACGGCCGAATTAACGCCCGCGGCACGTAATCGCGGGGCAGACGAGTGCGGCGGCGCAGTTTGTAAATTGCAGCGGGTATGCTCGTGTATGTGTGGTTTAGATGGCAATAGTGTATACTGTAGATATGTTTGTGTGGGGTGAGTGTATACTGTAGAAACAATGAATTCTGATGTTTTAATTGAAGTTTGTTTGGGAAGTAGGATACTCCGTATTATTACATAAATGTTTATATATTTTACGGTAATCTTTCCGTTTCGGTTGCAGACGAGCGAGAGACGCGGGCGGAGACGGAAGGCGCGGTCGGCGTCCGAGAGCCCGTCGGAGTCGCTGCGGACGAAGACGCCGTTCGGAGCGCCGGGAAGACGCCGGGGAACACGGGAAGAAGACGCCCGCCGACGAGGGAAGACGCTCGTCGACGCAGAAGAAGACGCTCGTCGACGCAGAAGAAGACGCTCGTCGACGGAGCGGCGCGACGTACATTTTGTGCCGGCGCAGCGGGATTCCCGTAAACAGGATTTTAATTTGTTTAGGCGTAAAAGTGATGCACGTCTTGTAATGATTTTGGAATAATGTATATCATTTGTGGACTTTGATTAATTTATAATGTTTGTGAACTTTGAATAGTCACGATGTTTTGTGGACTCGGAATACCGTATATCGCGTGTGGACTCGAAATATTTTTCATCCCGTGTGGACTTTGAATATTTTGTAATGTATGTGGATATTGAATAGTTGTGATGTTTTGTTGACTTGATATATTTTTCATCCTTTGTGGAGTTAGAATAATGTATATCTTTTGTGGACTTTGATTAATTTATCATGTTTGTGGAGTTTGAATAGCTTTGATGTTTTGTGGACTTTGAATAGTTGTGATGTTTTGTCGAGTTCAAATATTTTTCATCCTTTGTGGACTTAGAATAATGTATATCTTTTGTGGACTTTGATTAATTTATCATGTTTGTGGACTTTGAATAGCTTTGATGTTTTGTGGACTTTGAATAGTTGTGATGTTTTGTGGAGTTTGAATAGTTGTGATGTTTTGTGGACTTTAAATAATTTGTGTCCTGTGTGGACTTTGAATATTTTTTAATATATGTGGATTTTGAATAGTTCTGATGTGTTGTGGACTTGGACTAATTTTCAATGTATGTGGACTTAGAATAATGTATATTCTTTGTGGACTTTGATTAATTTATTATGTTTGTTGACTTTGAATAGTTGTGATGTTTTGTGGACATGGAATAATGTATATCCTTTGTGGACTTTGAATAGTTGTGATGTTTTGTGGACTTTGAATAGTTCTGATATTTTGTGGACTTTTAATTGTTTTATGTTTTGTGGTCTTAGAATAATGTATATCGTTTGATTAATTTATTTTGTTTGTGGAATTTGAATAGTTCTGATATTTTGTGGACTTTGAATAGTTTTCTGTTTTGTGGTCTTAGAATAATGTATATCGTTTGTGGACTTTGATTAATTTATCATGTTTGTGGACTTTGAAAAGTTTTGATGTTTTGTGGATTTTGAATAGTTGTGATGTTTTGTGGACTTTGAATAGTTGTGATGTTTTGTGGACTTGGAATAATGTATATTCTTTGGTGACTTTGATTAATTTCTAATGTTTGTGGACTTTGAATAGTTCTGATATTTTGTGGACTTTTAATTGTTTTATGGTTTTAGAATAATGTATATCGTTTGATTAATTTATAATGTTTGTGGACTTTGATTAATTTATAATGTTTGTGGACTTGGACTAATGTATATCGTTTGATTAATTTATAATGTGTGTGGACTTTGAATAGTTGTTACGTTTTGTGGACTTGAAATAATTTCCGTCTCGTGTGGACTTTGAATGTTTTTTAATCTGTGGACTTTGAATAGTTGTGATGTTTTGTTGACTTCAAATATTGTTCATCCTCTGTGGACTTAGAATAACGTATATCTCTCGTGGACGTTGATTAATTTATCGTGTTTGTGGACTTTGAATAGTTCTGATGTTTTGTGGACTTGGCATAATGTATATCCTTTGTGGATTTTGAATATTTTTTAATGTATGTGGATTTTGAATAGTTGTGATGTTTTGTGGACTTGGCCTAATTTTCAATGTATGTGGACTTAGAATAATGTATATTTTTTGTGGACTTTGATTAATTTATGATGTTTGTGGACTTTGAATAGTTTTGAGGTTTTGTGGACTTTTAATAGTTTTATGTTTTGTGGTCTGAGAATAATGTATATCGTTTGTGGACTTTGAATATGTTTTAATGTATGTGGACTTTGAATAGTTCTGATGTTTTGTGGACTTCAAATAATTTTTGTCCCGTGTGGACTTTGAATCTTTTTGTGGATTTAGAATAATGTATATCCTCTGTGGTCTTTGAATAGTTGTGACATTTTGTGGACCGTGAATAGTTTGAAATATTTTCCGTCCCGTGTGGACGTCGAATACGTTTTGACGTATGTGGAGTTTGAATAGTTTTGACGTTTTGTCGAGTTAAAATATTTGTCGTCGTTTGTGGACTTTGAATATTTGTTAATGTATGTGGACTCGGCCTAGTTTTGACGATTTGTGGACTCCGAATAGTTCCGACGCTCCGCGGACCGAAAATATTTTCCGTCCCGTGTGGACTTTGAATATTTTTTAATCTGTGGACTTTGAATAGTTCTGATGTTTTGTTGACTTCAAATATTTTTCATCTTTTGTGGATTTAGAATAAGGTATATCTCTTGTGGACGTTGATTAATTTATCGTGTTTGTGGACTTTGAATAGTTGTAATGTTTTGTGGACTTTGAATAGTTGTGATGTTTTGTGGACTTTGAATAGTTGTGATGTTTTGTGGATTTGGAATAATGTATATCCTTTGGTGACTTTGATTAATTTATAATGTTTGTGGACTTGGACTAATTTTCAATGTATGTGGACTTGGAATATTGTATATCCTTTGATTAATTTATAATGTGTGTGGACTTTGAATAGTTGTGACGTTTTGTGGACTTCAAATAATTTCCGTCCCGTGTCGACTTTGAATCTTTTTTAATCTATGTGGACTTGGAATAGTTGTGATGTTTTGTGGATTTAGAATAATGTATATCCTTTGTGGTCTTTGAATAGTTGTGATGTTTTGTGGACGGAAAATATTTTTCATCCCGTGTGGACTTTGAATAGTTTTGAGGTTTTGTGGATTTTGAATAGTTGTGATGTTTTGTGGACTTTGAATAGTTGTGATGTTTTGTGGACTTGGAATAATGTATATCCTTTGGTGATTTTGATTAATTTCTAATGTTTGTGGACTTTGAATAGTTCTGATATTTTGTGGAGTTTTCATTGTTTTATGGTTTTAGAATAATGTATATCGTTTGATTAATTTATAATGTTTGTGGACTTGGAATAGTTGTGATGTTTTGTGGACTTGGACTAATTTTCAATGTATGTGGACTGAGAATAATGTATATTCTTTGTGGACTTTGATTAATTGATCATGTTTGTGGACTTGTAAAAATTTATGTCCTTTGTTTATTTAGAATAATTTATAATGTTTTTGTACTTGGAATAATTTATATCGTTTGTGGACTTGAAGTTTTATAAGTCCATAAAGGATGAACAATATTCTAAGTCCACAAAGGATATAAATTATTGTAAGTACAGAAAGGACATAAAGTGTGACAAGTCCACAAAGGATGAAGAATATTCTATGTTTTTTGTGTACTTAGAATAATGTATAATGTTTGTGTACTTGGAATAATTTATATCCTTTGTGGACTTGGAATAATTTATAATGTTTGCGTACTTGGAATAATTGTGTATCGTTTGTGGACTTGAAGTTTTAGAAGTCCACAAAGGATGAACAATATTCTAAGTCCACAAAGGATATAAATTATTCTAAGTACACAAAGGACATGGAATATTCTTCATCGTTTGTGGACTTGTCAAACTTTATGTCCTTTGTGGACTTAGAATAATTTATAATGTTTGTGTATTTGGTATAATTTATATCTTTTGTAGACTTAAAGTTTTATAAGTTGACAAAGGATAAACAATATTCCAAATCCACAAAGGATATAAATTATTCCAAGTCCACAAAGGACATAGAGTATTCTTCATCCTTTGTGTACTTAGAATAATTTATATACTTTGTGGACTTGGAATATTGTTTATTGTTTGTGGACTTGTAATAATGTATTATGTTTGTGGAGTTGTCAAACTTGATATCCTTTGTGTACTTAGAATAATTTATAATGTTTGTGTATTTGGAATAATTTCTAGTATTTGTGGACTTGAAGTTTTATAAGTCCACAAAGGATAAACAATATTCAAAGTCCACAAAGGATATAAATTATTCTAAGTACACAAAGGACATGGAATATTCTTCATCGTTTGTGGACTTGTCAAACTTTATGTCCTTTGTGGACTTAGAATAATTTATAATGTTTGTGTATTTGGTATAATTTATATCTTTTGTAGACTTAAAGTTTTATAAGTTGACAAAGGATAAACAATATTCAAAGTCCACAAAGGATAGAAATTATTGTAAGTACACAAAGGACATAGAATATTGTTCATCTTTTGTGGACTTGTCAAACTTTATATCCTTTGTGTACTTAGAATAATTTGTATCCTTTGTGGACTTGGAATATTGTTCATTGTTTGTGGAGTTGTAATAATGTATTATGTTTGTGGAGTTGTCAAACTTTATATCCTTTGTGTATTTAGAATAATTTATATCTCTTGTGGACTTGGAATAATTTAAATCCTTTGTGGACTTGAAGTTTTATAAGTTGACAAAGGATAAACAATATTTCAAGTCCACAAAGGATGAAGAATACTCTATGTTCTTTGTGTACTTAGAATAATTTGTATCTTTTGTGGACTTTGAATATTGTTCATTGTTTGTGGACTTGTAAAAATGTATGTTCTTTGTGTACTTAGAATAATTTATATGTTTTGTGGAATTATAAAAATTTATAATGTTTGTGGAGTTAGAAAAATTTACAATGTTTGTAGACTTATAAAAATTTGTTATCCTTTGTGGATGTTGTATAGTTTTCATTTGTTGTGGACTTAGAATAATGTATGTTTTGTGGATCTATACAAAATTTGTCTTTTGTTTACTCAGAATAATTTATATCTTTTGTGGACTTTGAATAATTTATATCTTTTGTGGATTTTGAATAATTTATATGTTTTGTGTACTTAGAATAATTTGTTATGTTTGTGGACTTTAAATAATTTATATGTATTGTGGACTTATAAAAATTTATATTGTTTGTGGATTGTTATCCTGTGGATTTGGAAAAATTGACAATGTTGTAGACTTATAAAATTTTGTTATCCTTTGTGGAATTTGTATATTTTTCATGTGTTGTGGACTTGTAATAATTTTTAATGATTGTGGGTTTGGAAAAATTTCTTATCTTTTGTTGACCTAGAAAAAATTTATAATGTTTGACCTAGAAATGTTTGTGGACTTATTTACTTAGAAAAATTTCCTATGTTTTGTGGACTTGTAATAATTTTTAATGATTGTGGGCTTGGAAAAATTTCTTATCTTTTGTTGACCTAGAAAAAATTTATAATGTTTGTTGACCTAGGAAAATTTGTTATGTTTGTGGACTTAGAAAAAATTTCCTATGTTTGTTGACTTAGAAAAATTTCCTATGTTTTGTGGACTTGTAATAATTTTTAATGATTGTGGGCTTGGAAAAATTTCTTATCTTTTGTTGACCTAGAAAAAATTTATAATGTTTGTTGACCTAGGAAAATTTGTTATGTTTGTGGACTTAGAAAAAATTTCCTATGTTTGTTGACTTAGAGAAATTTCCTATGTTTGTTTACTTAGAAAAAAATTTATATTTGTTGACTTAGAAAAATATTTATAATATTTGTTGACTTAGAAAAAAATGTATAATATTTGTGGACTTAGAAAAAAGTTTATAATGTTTGTTGACCTAGGAAAAATTCTTATGTTTGTGGACTTGTAAAAGTTTTCTGTTTGTGGTCTTTTAAAAAATCTATAATGTTTGTTGACTTGGAATAACTTATTATCTTTTGGTGAGTTAGAAACTTTTCTTCTGTTTGTTGACTTAGAAATATTTGTTATGTTTCTTGATTTAGAAATTTTTTTTCTTTTGTTGACTTGGAATAATTTGTTATGTTTGTTGACTTAGAAAAAATTTATAATATTTGTGGACTTAGAAAAATTTCTTATGTTTGTTGACTTAGAAAAAATTATAATGTTTGTGGTGTAGTGGAATTCTCCCCTACAAACGCTGTTTGTCGCTGCCTAGCCGACCCCACCAATTCCCCAGTGTATGCCTCGTGTTCTAGGTCAACCAGCGCCGCCATACACCACGGAGCGGGGGTCAACTGCTAAGCCACGCCTACCCCCGCTATTTAAGACCTGACCTCGTGGTGATCTGTCTCTCTCTCTCTACCTACACCAACCAGCCAGCAACACCTCCGTCTGCCTGGTGGTCCTCTCTCCCGCTGGCGAGCATGGCGACCCACAAGCTGATCCTCCTCTGAGCGTCTTCACCAACCAGCTCTCTCTACATCACGCTTGTAACCATGCTGCCTTCCCAGCACCAAGCTGCACTGTACATCCAATACAACATGTATACAGAGAGCACATTGTGAGTTTCCTTTCTCCATCCCATCCTGAGTGTGAACCAAACATCTTGAACCCCACAGTGGACTTAGAAAATTTTCTTATTCTTTGTGGACTTAGAATAATTTCTTATGTTTGTGGACATAGAAAAAATTATAATGTTTGTGGACTTAGAATATTTTTCATCTTTTATGGACTTAGTTTTTTTTTTCATGTACACGGACATAGAAATATTTTCAATGTATAATAAAAGGAAGCATATAATTAAAGTTTTTATTTTTCACAAGTTAACATACAGTCAGTTTTGGACTTAGAAGAAAAAAAGCATGATGTTGTAGAAAACGGGATCACGTAGAAACTGGACTTGTAGAAAAAAGAGGAAGGGTTTCCCATTTTCTTTAGTTTCCCCTTTTCTTGAAATCGAACAGAAAACGGGGATTGTTTTTGATTTGTTATCTTTTAAGATAGGCCCTGGCCATCCCTTCCTTTTTTTTTTTTTTTTTTTTTTAGAGCCAACCGAGAGAGAGTAGTTATTCCATTTAGTTAAGTTGATGTTTTAATGTTTGTTTGCTCAGACTGTAACCTCTTGTCGGTACCGACAATAGGTTCAGTCCTCGTATAGCTCTCTCGACACAGATGTCGTGTCTATGGACAATGTCCGAGCTTACGTTTGCAAACATACATCAAAACACCAACTCACCAATGAGGAATAACTACTCTCTCTCAGTGGAAAAATCACCTTTGAAGCTCAATAAACACTCTAAAACAACACCACGTGTGTTCCCGTGTACCTGCAAGTAAAGGAAGAAAGAAAAAGAAGCATTAGAATTCACGCAATTATGTCAACACTTCCTATTATTCAACACCTTTACTTTACTTTCAAAAATATCTTATTACATTAACCAATCTCAATATCAACAATGCTTTTCAATTAGATTTCAACACCTTTACTTTACTTTACTTTACTTTACCAACAATCATATTACATTAACTAATCTCAAAGTTTCACACATTACCTTCTTATAATGCCTCAATCACTTGTCATCGTCATCCTCCACCACCTATGTGTGTTTCTACTTCACACATCATCTCCCACTCAAAATGCACATCAGGCCATAAACGAAACACAAAGTTCAACTCAAATACATATATTCTATACACATAGCAATATAATACAGTACAGTACATCAATTTCTGCTCCAAACATCATATTAATGGCTATACATTCACAGAACATCTTCTCGGCTCCATACACCCGGGTCCCAGGGACGACAGCTATACGTTCACAGAAGGTCTTCTCGGCTCCATACGCCCATCACAGGGACAACGGCTATACATTCAAAGTACCATCTTCTCCTCGACTACACGTTCAAAGGACATCTTCTCAGCTCCATACACCCCGGTCCCAGGGACAACGGCTATACGTTCACGGGACGTCTTCTCGGCTCCATACATCCATCACAGGGACGACGGCTATACATTCAAAGGACGTCTTCTCCTCAGCTACATACACCCCAGTCGCAGAGACGACAGCTACATGTTCACCGGACATCTTCTTCGAGTTTCCGTACACCCCAGTCACAGAGACGACGGCTATACATTCAAAGGACGTCTTCTCCTCGGCTCCATACACCCCTGTCACAGGGACAACGGCTACACGCTCACAGGACATCTTCTTCGAGGCTCCATACACCCCTATCACAGAGACAACAGCTATACATTCAAAGGACGTCTTCTCCTCGGCTCCATACACCCCTGTCACATGGACGACAGCTACACGTTCACCGGACATCTTCTTCAAGGCTCCATACACCCCTGTCACATGGACGACAGCTACACGTTCACCGGACATCTTCTTCGAGGCTCCATACACCCCCGTCACAGAGACGACGGCTATACATTCAAAGGACGTCTTCTCCTCGGCTCCATACACCCCTGTCACAGGGACAACGGCTACACGTTCACGGGACATCTTCTTTGAGGCTCCATACACCCCTATCACAGAGACGACGGCTATACATTCAAAAGACATTGTAGGGGTATCGAGATATTAATGTTGTCTAGCACTCAGGATGGAAGGAAACTCTAATGTGGTTTTCTTGTATAATATATAAGTTATATGAGAGACAGACTGGTGCTGCAGATGTCGTCTGGTGAGGGGCTGCTCGGTAGAAGACGTTCGGTGAGTAGCGTGTTGTAGGAGGTAGATGTGCAGGACCTTCGTTAGAGAAGATGTTGCCTGTTGCTGGCCTTCTGATTGAATGAATGCTGGACAGCTAGGAGCTTGCTGGAGGAGATGTTGCTTGTTCAGGAAAATGGGCAGAATCACATTTGGTTGGTGAGGAAGCTCAGAAGGACAGCTGGTGGGTCGCCATACTCGCTGGCAGGAGCGAGGACCGCCAGGCAGGCAAGGAGATGCGAGGGAGCCAGGCAGCAGCGGAGGAGGTGTTGCTTGTTCGAGAACATTGGTCAGACTGAATCTCAAGGGAGAGACAGAGCTTATATACCCAGCAGCCCCTATGAGTGGTGTTGGGAAAACCCAAGAAGTCGCCGACCTTTTGGCTCGGTTGCTAGGAAACGGCGGGCATTGGAATGCGGATACACTTGGTTGCTAGGGAAGACAGTAGCAGGTGATGTGCAGCTACACAGTTTGTAGTGGAGACGTCCACTACAATGTCTTCTCCTCGGCTACACGTTCAAAGGACATCTACTTCTCAGCTCCATACACCCCTGTCACAGGGACGACAGCTACACGTTCACGGGACATCTTCTTTGAGGCTCCATACACCCATCACAGAGACGACACCTATACATTCAAAAGACATTGTAGGGGTATCGAGATATTAATGCTGGCTAGCACTCAGGATGGAAGAAAACTCTAATGTGGTTTTCTTGTATAATATATAAGTTATATTAGAGACAGTCTGATGCTAGAGATGCCATCTGGTGAGAGGCTGCTCGGTAGAACACGTTCGGTGAGTAGCGTGTTGTAGTAGGTAGATGTGCAGGAGCTTCGTTACAGAAAATGTTGCCTGTTGCTGGCCTCCTGATTGAATGAATGCTGGACAGCTAGGAGCTTGCTAGAGGAGATGTTGCTTGTTCAGGAAAATGGGCAGAATCAGAATTGGTTGGTGAGGAACCTCAGAATGACAGCTGGTGAGTCGCCATGCTCGCTGGCGGGAGCGAGGACCGCCAGACAGGCAAAGAGATGCGAGGGACCCAGGCAGCGGCGGAGGAGGAGATGTTACTTGTTCAAAAAGATTGGTCAGACTCAATCTCAAGAGGGAGAGACAGAGCTTATATACCCACCAGCCGCTATGAGTCATGTTGGGAAAACCCAAGAAGTCGCCAGCCTTTTGGCTCGGTTGCTAGAATACAGCGGGCATTGGAATGCAGATACGCTTGGTTGCTAGGGAAGACGGTAGCAGGTGATGTGCAGCTACGCAATTTGTAGAGGAAAAGTCCGCTACAATGTCTTCTCCTCGGCTACACGTTCAAAGGACATCTACTTCTCAGCTCCATACACCCCTGTCACAGGGACAACGGCTACACGTTCACGGGACATCTTCTTCGAAGCTCCATACACCCCGGTCACAGGGACGACAGCTATACATTCACGGGACGTCTTCTCCGCCCCAATCGCAGACACGACGTATTCTCGGCACCGTACACCCCGGGGACAGCGGCTGTGAATTCAAACGACATCTCGGTACGCCGGTCGCGGCTACGCGTCGTCGTCGACGGCGAGTTAGCCCCCTTCCTTCGATCTGAAAAAGAGAAAACATTTAACAATTTCCAATTTTTCCACTCTCCCACTAAAGATGAACGTCACAATGGCCTCTTCCGTCAAATATATTACCCGTGCTGCGGAGTAGCCCCGTGCCGCTTCTTCCCGCGTCGATGGCACTCCTTCTCGAGGCTTCACCGCTGGGATCTGTTCTTCGCCCACTTCTGGGTGACGCCACACAACTCCCCCTCTGCACAATAATTCGTGACGCATTACCCGCTTCCGCTCGGGAGCGACGACCGGTACCTCAGGATCAAAACGACATACCCACAGAGGTTATTATAAACAAACCGCTCCTGCAAATGGATGGCCTTTACTCGTCTTGGAAAAGACAAATCTCGTATCCATACGGTAAGTAATACCTACGATATCCTAGGACTTGCCGGCTCTCTTCGCAGAGCCTTTCCCCGTCGTCGCCGACGCCCTCTCGTGCCCCCTGCGTCGACGTGCTTCTCCTGGTCCGACTCCCACACCTCTAGTGTCTACAGCCGATGCTCCGCTGAAAAACGGGGACGGAGTTCAAGAGGGGTTACGGCGTCCAATTCTTGCCCGTCGACGACGCCTCCCTCTTCTCGAGAGTGCGTTGCCTACGACGGACCCGCCTTTACCTCGGCTTGACCCATCTACGGAGAGCGCGCCTCTTCCGAGGCGCGTCGCCCTCCGACAATTTCTACCCTCCGCCGCCGACTCTTCACCCGCTTCCCTCAGTCAAACTCATCCGATCTAACTACGTACTCTACATTCACCGAGGCTAGTACCGATCATTACACAGCCTCGAGTGTGTAACAACAATACCAGCCTCCTACCAACAAACTTCACCACAACTGACCAATACTAAACAAATTACACTCTTCTAAAACATGCATTCCACTATAATAAACTCAATTCAAGTCATGGACGATTACTCACGCAATCGTTAATACTACGTCGGCTCCTTCCCGTACGTTATACTTCCTCCGACGAAACGCGCATCTCATTTTCCGCCTCGGCTGCTCTGCCATACCTCCGCCTTTTCTGCAACCCGGTTACGCTGCATCCTGAAAAACAACAACAACAACAACACTTATTTCTCACTACAACCTTCTATAAACAATCTTCCACAACACATACAAAAACATTACTCTATTTCATATCCATTCTTGGCTAAAATTGAAAATGGCATTTCAACTTACCATTCCTTTTATCCTCATCGGCTGCTTCGTCACGTCTCTCACTCCTTTTCCAAAATCTTCTTCCTCGGCTCCTCCATTGTTGGTCCTCACACTCGGTGCCATCGCAACACTCTGCGCTTTCTTCGGCTGTAGGACGAGCATCCGCCACCTTCAAATAACGACTGGCCCCTGCACGTGCTTATACACCTCATCTACCTCCAGTAGTAGTAGTAGTAGTAGTAGTCTACCACAAAACATACCTGCAAACATATTTTCAAACAACAACTAGTCATAATCCACTTAGGCAATTTTCTATTACGGCAACTCTTCACAAATGTCGTCCTACGCTCCGTGGCAACATCACTTACTTTTCACACGGCCCCAAGTATTACCTCAATTTACTCTCACCTTGCCCAGGTCAAGTCAAACCCACACACTTTTACCAACCCAAATGCAATCAATAGTCTCATAGCCCTCAACACACAATCCCTACCATAACTACACTATCAATCTAAAGGTCTCATACAAGCTTCCTACCTATTTCCCACGGACTCGTAACAACACATTTCATCCACAAAAAACTTCACCTACAACTCTTCCAATTTCACTATTACATGACAAAATTTAACATCACCGTATGACGAGTCGACGCGCTCCTCTCAACGAGTCGGCCATATTCCGCCACCACCAACATGAAACAAAAACAAAAACACATCAATGTTGCAAATACTGTACTCTACTCTTCAAATTATTAAACAGTATAAATGCACATTCAATTAACCAGTCTTCCTCCACGCACCACAATACTTACACCAAAACTGGCTCCAAAATTCAGTCCAGCGTTAATGTCCCTCTCCAACACCAATCACGTCTTATGCACGCCAACAACTCCTCCTGTACGATATATACAAAACAATTAGTACAAACACAAAACTTACACATTATTAACAACAACCCAAGACGCTCTTCATTTTCATATCACTTCAACCAGTGTACATTACCTTTCTGGAGATGGTGCACGGGCCGCATGGTTACAACACTTGGCTCCTTTCAAACATCAAAGGCTTCTCCCCCACCTCTGGATGGCTACCATACTTCCACTTGCTTAGTCTGCGCCATACAGGTAATAATAGCCTTTCTGCACTTGCCGCCACATCTCAAGCCTGAAAAATAACAACTCCTTCACACAACCACCATATTACAACACCTTTACTTTCGCCTCCACGCGTCCCTCCATCCTCGAAACTCTTCGGCCACCTCATATTTTGACACCTCCTCAAACTGCAAACATAACTTACTTTAGTATCACACAACAAACTCTATACCAATTTCACAAACAGACAACTCTTGCACAAATGTGCTCCTACGCTCCATGGCAACCTCACTTACTTTTCAAACATTCCCAACTATATACCTTGCCCGTCTCAAATATAACCCCCACTCTAATCTCTGACCAAGCAACGGTCCCTACCATCAATACAATATCAATGTATGATTCCTACCTATTTCCCCCACACATGTTACCATGGGGTCGTAACAACACATTTCATCGACAAAAAACTTCACTTACAACTCTTCCAACAATACATAACAAAATTTAACATCACCGTATGACGAGTCGACACGCTCCTCTCAACAAGTCGGCTATATTGCGCCGCCGCCGACAACATGAAAAAAAAACATCAATGTTACAAATACTCTACTCTTCAAATTATTACACAGTATATATACACATTCAATTACCAAGTCTTCTTCCAGGCACTAAAATACTTACACCAAAGCTGCCTCCAAAACTCAGTCCAGCGTTAATGTCCCTCTCCAACACCAACCACGTCTTATGGACGGCAACACCTCCTGTAAAATATATACAAAACAATTACTACAAACAAAACTTAATAGCAATAACAAAGCTTACACAATATCACAGTAATAACAACCCTACCGACAACACAAGTCCACCTGCAATCGGTGTACATTACCTTGCAGGAGATGGTGCATGGGCCGCATGGTTACAACACTGGCCTCCTTTCAAACATCAAACGCTTCTCCCCCACCTCTGGATGAGTACCCTACTTCCACTTGCTTAGTCTGCGCCATACAGGTAATAATAGCCTTTCTGCACTTGCTGCCACATCTCCTCAAGCCTGAAAAGTAACAAGTCCTTCACACAACCACCATATTACAACACGTTTACTTTCGCGCCCCAACATTTTCATCAGCGACGAAGCAAACCTCACATTAGCGACAATATAGACTACCGTGTCCACACCTTTACTCTACAACAACTTTCATTTTATGTTACTTCAAACCTATATGTCATAAACTCTCAACTACAAAATCAATACTTACCCACCAGTAATCCTCCAAACTCTTCGGCCACCTCATCTTTCCACACCTCCTCAAACTGCAAACATAACTTATTTTAGTATCACACAACAAACTCTATACCAATTTCACAAACAGCCAACTCTTGCACAAATGTGCTCCTACGCTCCATGGCAACCTCACTTACTTTTCAAACATTCCCAACAATGTACCTTCCCACACATTTTACTCACACCTTACCCGTCTCAAATATAACCGCCACTCTAATCTCTGACCAAGCAACGGTCCCTACCATCAATACAATATCAATGTATACTGCACATGAAATTAGTGGAAACGTCTCATACAAGCTTCCTACTTATTTCCGCCACACTTGTTACCATGGAGTCGTAACAACACATTTCATCAACAAAAAGCTTCACCTAAAACTCGTCAGATTTCACTAATACATGACAAAATTCAACATCACCTTATGACGAGTCGACACGCTCCTCTCAACAAGTCGCCCATATTCCGCCGCCGCCAACATGAAAAAAAAACATCAATGTTACAAATACTCCACTCTTCAAATTATTACACAGTATATATGCACATTCAATTACCAAGTCATCTTCCAGGCACTAAAATACTTACACCAAAACTGGCTCCAAAATTCAGTCCAACGTTAATGTCCCTCTCCAACACCAACCACGTCTTATGGACGGCAACACCTCCTGTAAAATATATACAAAACAATTACTACAAACAAAACTTAATAGCAATAACAAAGCTTACACAATGCCACAGTAATAACAACCCTACCGACAAAACAAGTCCACCTTCAACCGGTGTACATTACCTTGCAGGAGATGGTGCACGGGCCGCATCGTTACAACACTGGCCTCCTTTCAAACATCAAACGCTTCTCCCCCACCTCTGGATGGCTACCATACTTCCACTTGCTTAGTCTGCGCCATACAGGTAATAATAGCCTTTCTGCACTTGCCGCCACATCTCCTCAAGCCTGAAAAGTAACAAGTCCTTCACACAACCACCATATTACAACACGTTTTCTTTCGCGTCCCTACATTTTCATCAGCGACGAGGCAAACCTCACATTAGTTACAATATAGACTACCGTGTCCACACCTTTACTCTACAACAACTTTCACTTTATGGTACTTCCAACCTGTATGTCATAAACTCTCAACTACAAAATCAGTACTTACCCACCAGTAATCCTCCAAACTCTTCGGCCACCTCATCTTTCGACACCTCCTCAAACTGCAAACATAACTTATTTTTATATCACAACAAACTCTATACCAATTTCACAAACAGGCAACTCTTGCACAAATGTGCTCCTACGCTCCATGTCAACCTCACTTACTTTTCAAACATTCCCAACTATATACCTTGCCCGTCTCAAATATAACCCCCACTCTAATCTCTGACCAAGCAACGGTCCCTACCATAATTACAATATTAATGTATACTGCTCATGAAATTAGTGGAAACGTCTCATACAAGCTTCCTACTTATTTCCGCCACACTTGTTACCATGGAGTCGTAACAACACATTTCATCAACAAAAAGCTTCACCTAAAACTCTTCAAATTTCACTAATACATGACAAAATTCAACATCACCGTATGACGAGTCGACACGCTCCTCTCAACAAGTCGCCCATATTCCGCCGCCGCCACCAACATGAAAAAAAACATCAATGTTACAAATACTCCACTCTTCAAATTATTACACAGTATATATACACATTCAATTACCCAATGTTCTTCCAGGCACTAAAATACTTACACCAAAGCCGCCTCCAAAACTCAGTCCAGCGTTAATGTCCCTCTCCAACACCAACCACGTCTTATGGACGGCAACACCTCCTATAAAATATATACAAAACAATTACTACAAACAAAACTTAATATCAATTACAAAGCTTACACAATACCACAGTAATAACAACCCTACCGACAACACAAGTCCACCTTCAACCGGTGTACATTACCTTGCAGGAGATGGTGCACGGGCCGCATCGTTACAACACTGGCCTCCTTTCAAACATCAAACGCTTCTCCCCCACCTCTGGATGACTACCCTACTTCCACTTGCTTAGTCTGCGCCATACAGGTAATAATAGCCTTTCTGCACTTGCCGCCACATCTCCTCAAGCCTGAAAAGTAACAAGTCCTACACACAACCACCATATTACAACACGTTTACTTTCGCGTCCCTACATTTTCATCAGCGACGAGGCAAACCTCACATTAGTTACAATATAGACTACCGTGTCCACACCTTTACTCTACAACAAATTTCACTTTATGTTACTTCAAACCTGTATGTCATAAACTCTCAACTACAAAATCAATACTTACCCACCAATAATCCTCGAAACTCTTCGGCCACCTCATCTTTCCACACCTCCTCAAACTGCAAACATAACTTATTTTAACATCACAACAAACTCTATACCAATTTCACAAACAGGCAACTCTTGCACAAATGTGCTCCTACACTCCATGGCAACCTCACTTACTTTTCAAACATTCCCAACTATATACCTTGCCCATCTCAAATATAACCCCCACTCTAATCTCTGACCAAGCAACGGTCCCTACCATAATTACAATATCAATGTATACTGCTCCTGAAATTAGTGGAAACGTCTCATACAAGCTTCCTACTTATTTCCGCCACACTTGTTACCATGGAGTCGTAACAACACATTTCATCAACAAAAAGCTTCACCTAAAACTCTTCAAATTTCACTAATACATGACAAAATTCAACATCACCGTATGACGAGTCGACACGCTCCTCTCAACAAGTCGCCCATATTCCGCCGCCGCCACCAACATGAAAAAAAACATCAATGTTACAAATACTCCACTCTTCAAATTATTACACAGTATATATACACATTCAATTACCCAATGTTCTTCCAGGCACTAAAATACTTACACCAAAGCCGCCTCCAAAACTCAGTCCAGCGTTAATGTCCCTCTCCAACACCAACCACGTCTTATGGACGGCAACACCTCCTATAAAATATATACAAAACAATTACTACAAACAAAACTTAATATCAATTACAAAGCTTACACAATACCACAGTAATAACAACCCTACCGACAACACAAGTCCACCTTCAACCGGTGTACATTACCTTGCAGGAGATGGTGCACGGGCCGCATCGTTACAACACTGGCCTCCTTTCAAACATCAAACGCTTCTCCCCCACCTCTGGATGACTACCCTACTTCCACTTGCTTAGTCTGCGCCATACAGGTAATAATAGCCTTTCTGCACTTGCCGCCACATCTCCTCAAGCCTGAAAAGTAACAAGTCCTACACACAACCACCATATTACAACACGTTTACTTTCGCGTCCCTACATTTTCATCAGCGACGAGGCAAACCTCACATTAGTTACAATATAGACTACCGTGTCCACACCTTTACTCTACAACAAATTTCACTTTATGTTACTTCAAACCTGTATGTCATAAACTCTCAACTACAAAATCAATACTTACCCACCAATAATCCTCGAAACTCTTCGGCCACCTCATCTTTCCACACCTCCTCAAACTGCAAACATAACTTATTTTAACATCACAACAAACTCTATACCAATTTCACAAACAGGCAACTCTTGCACAAATGTGCTCCTACACTCCATGGCAACCTCACTTACTTTTCAAACATTCCCAACTATATACCTTGCCCATCTCAAATATAACCCCCACTCTAATCTCTGACCAAGCAACGGTCCCTACCATAATTACAATATCAATGTATACTGCTCCTGAAATTAGTGGAAACGTCTCATACAAGCTTCCTACTTATTTCCGCCACACTTGTTACCATGGAGTCGTAACAACACATTTCATCAACAAAAAGCTTCACCTACAACTCTTCCAACAATACATAACAAAATTTAACATCACCGTATGACGAGTCGACACGCTCCTCTCAACAAGTCGGCCATATTCCGCCGCCACCAACATGAAAAAAACAAAAACATCAATGTTACAAATACTCCACTCTTCAAATTATTACACAGTATATATACACATTCAATTACCCAGTCTTCCTTCCAGGCACTAAAATACTTACACCAAAGCTGCCTCCAAAACTCAGTCCAGCGTTAATCTCCCTCTCCAACACCAACCACGTCTTATGGACGGCAACACCTCCTGTAAAATATATACAAAACAATTACTACAAACAAAACTTAATAGCAATTACAAAGCTTACACAATATCACAGTAATAACAACCCTACCGACAACACAAGTCCACCTTCAACCGGTGTACATTACCTTGCAGGAGATGGTGCATGGGCCGCATCGTTACAACACTGGCCTCCTTTCAAACATCAAAAGCTTCTCCCCCACCTCTGGATGGCTACCATACTTCCCCTTGCTTAATCAACACAGTCTACTGCACTTCCCAACACGTCTCCACCCCATCCGCAAGCCTGAAAAATAACAAATCCTACACACAACAACATGCTTATTTTCGCTTCAACCTCTCTATTAAGGTGCGTCCACACGTGTCAATTCTACTACCGGCTCTGCTCGAATGCCATACATCGACCTTTCCTCACATTAACAACAAAATATACACGTGTGTCCACAACTCAATATTTATATTACTTCAAAACTATTTCATAAAATTTCAACACTTACCCACAGGTAGTGCTCTAATCCACCTACACTCTTTGACCACCTCCTCCACCTGCAAAGAAAAAATCATCAAACATTAACACCTTTCAGTCATTTTACTGTCAACACAAGTCGACATTTTACTCCACCATTTCTCATTACCACTTTTTAGGGGCAAGGGGATGTGGCACCCCTCCCTTAATCCTGAGCAACGTGAAGCGCCTACACCGCCCAACTAGGCACCATGCCAACTTCATGCTTGCCTTTATGTCTCATTAGTCAAGTGACCACAAACCTCAAGGACCATGGGATTTTCGGGTCGAGGGCATACAACCCCAAAGACTTTCTGGCCAACTTACTGGAACCTCCAACAACTTGCCCCCGAATACGAATTCGCAACTTTCGATTTACAACAGGTATCTACTTTACCACTACGTCAACAGGGACGTCTAGGAAGCGTGTCCAAACCACTTTCCACCGGCCCGGGATTCCAATCCGTCACGTCTCGCTTGCGAGACGAGACCGGTACCGCTGGCACACCCCCGCTTGCTCCAATGTGCAAAACTATTACAAATAGACTAGTCACTCCTTCCATTTTTAACGCCGCCATATTGCGCCCGTCCACCGCCACACACCAACCTGCAAAAAAACCACTCGTTACCCTCTACTTTCAAATAAACTCAATTTATCTTTAACCATTTACATTTCTTTTTAATGTACACCCGAGGCAGACAACGTCTCAGACTACAATTTAAACTTAACATGACCAAACTCGAGCCACAAACTAACTTCAACACAATGCTTCATTTAACTTTCAAGTACTCTACGGCAACAAATCATTTTAAAATTTCATAACATTTATTTTAGAAACTTTCAAATAACAATGTCACTTACCCATCAGTATTCCCTTAGTCTACCTCAAACTAATAACATTACCTGCTCCTTCCACCTCCAACAACCACCTGAAAACAAAACAATTAGTATAACCCGACATTTAAACAATTATCAATACAAATATATTAGCCATGAACCACTTATCAATTTTCATATTATACCTACGAACTGGACCTTAACTTTAGTCAAATACAATTACAGTAACAGCAACACCTTCCATTTTAAATACCGAATTCACGCTCCACCTCAAACCTTCTGCCACGTTTTCTTCTTTATTCCACAGTATAAGCCATTAGTCTCCCGTACACACACCTACCACCTGCAATAAAACTCGGTAAATTTCACTTTGTCAAAACCCAACATCAAATTACAATTATTTCACACGCCATATTAAACAAATCATTTACTCCAACAGTACTTACGACTCAACCTGCAAACTTACTTACATTTCAAAGTGCCAATTCAAAACTACTGAAACCAAAGCATATACACAATACAATTAGTCAACCTCTAATCAGCCTAACAATATCCAAAAATTAACTTAACCCTAACAGCCACCTCACCTAGCCTAACCTATATCTACGACAACTTCATATTCCCGTAAACACAACCAAAAGTGTAGTACCATTATATAGCCTCCAGTATATAACAGCACAAACACAACACCAGTCACAAATTCCCCTCACCTCACCTCTACCTAAACTCTAACTTCTGGGTCTACCTCGGTGCCGGTCACACCCACGGTCCGTCATCCACTTCACGCTAGTTCACTCCAACTTAACGCTCCTGCGGCACTCCTCTACAGCTTCCTCCTTACGGTTGCTGTAATCTGAAAATAAACATCTCTTATTACAATGATAACCACAAACACATCCACCAATCACCTAGTATTCACAGGTAAAATTGCGAGCACCAAATCCATGCTAGGGTCGGTGCATCCTTAGCCGACTCTACATTAAAACCTACGACTTTAAGCCGCTTATTTCTTCAAACATTCTTTTTTTAACTCATTTCATAGTCGACCAAAAACAATTTAATTTAAACTTAACCACTTACCCTATTGCCAACTATACGGCAAAAAACAAAAAATCATGCTTTGCAAATCCACTCTTCAATATACGACTAATTTACATTTTAACCCGACATGAATTATTTGCCATCGCCAATATTTCTCATTAATCATCAACATTCACACTACGCGCCCTTCCTACACATCACCTGACCATTCCAATAATTATATAACCGCTAGCAACACATTATCCAAACTCCCCTCATTTCACGCTAATAACCCACATTCTAACGCTACCCTCACAATACGTACTGCACATCAACTCAAATACCTATTACAAAACAAATATTAAGTAAATGCTTCTTGTAATCGAGACTAACACCAATTTTATTTTCTAGACACAAAAATTAGGAAATAACTTCAGTAATATACTCTACAACAGGTACCACTCAACTCGGCCTCTCAAACACTATCTTTTCCACGCTAAATAAACTCTCAATATCCATAGTCACTTACCTGCACATGTCCTTCTGGTCCTGTCCCCTCACTCATCTCCGGTCACTGTCGGAAGATTCACTTTCTCTCACATTGACGGCATCACTATATACACATCAAAACGCACACCATTATTCGTTAAATGAGGCAACTTCTCACTCATTTTCAACATTCCACCGCCATACACGGGATTCTTAAATAGATTTCACAGGCCTCAAGTCAAATACAGAGTACGACTTGTGTTAAAGACCTCAGAAAAACGTTTAAGAAAACCGTTCAACTGCAGCAAACTATTTGCCGAATGAACAAATGTTTTAACACGACTTCACATATAATTTTCTTTTCTTCTTCACCTTGTAATGTAGATAATACTACCACCAGACACTAGTATCAGATTGTAACTGATTCATCCTTGCTGGTCCAGCCTTTAAATACCCTACCTTCCAACCGACTCGCTGCTCGACCAAAAAATTAGTCGCTCTCAGCTCACTCGATCCACTCATTCGATTAACTTCCAATTTTCACCATTTTAATTCTTCACCTCGGCGTCAAACTACAAGGATACATTGAAAACTCTCGTGTAATCTTCAACAGTATTCAAACAAAGTCCATTTCGTGAAATATAGTCCAAATTTCTCCACCTCAAAACCGCCAGAGTCGTGCTTTCTGAGTCCCCGACACCCCGAACTTCTCCAGCAAACAACGGCACAACCAAACGAGGGGATTAGCCCCCCTCTGCAACATCGCGAGATAACCAACTCTTGGAGATTTACACCACAAAATTTGTGATAAACGAACAAATTATCATAGCAACTCACAGCCTACAGTGCCAGTATCGTAGTCAATACAGTTTCTTTCAACATACCCTTACAGTCACTCACATCTCCATTGCTTGGTGAGAACGCTCAATTTAATAAAGTCGCCACCAGCATAATGTTTACACATTACAGTAAAAGCCATATATTTATAACTTAATTATAACAATGTCAAAAACGCCATGTTACGTGTACTAATCCACATGATACTACATGTTATATAATAATTCCTGGAAATAAATGGACACTATATTATCAGGTACCACATTCACTCTACAAGGTACTGTACTGTACGTGTTTAACCTTTATCACTAAATATCTCTCTAACCAAACACTGGTGTCATAGACCTACCATGAGGACTATAACATATACCCGACGTAATTGACTCCCCTCGGGGCAACTTTACGAGTACAATATATTTTAGTCGTCCGCCGAGTACAAGCAACACTCTACTTGCTTTTAATGTGTAGGTTTTCTTTATATACTCACCTGTAGGATTTAAAAGCTTCTCTTAGTTTGGCTGTATGGTTAATTGGAAGTCAATGTTAATAATAGCTCAATGGTTACAATGTAATCTTATTTTACTCGTCGTATAACTTTTTACGCTATTCTCTTTAATTTCAGGAATTTTTTACATTACAATAATACTCATTTCATGTATATGTCTGACACTTAAAGTGACGCCAATATTGCTATTGTAAAACATTTTATACATTCGCAATTTCTACCCAGGCATTTTCACACCTGTAAATACGCTTTCATAATTATTTTTTTCACTTCTCTTATGTCACAATAAACTTTTAATCATTTACTCGTCATCAAATAGTCACTTGCACATACGGGTTCACAAACCTGCCGGCGTTACAACGATTGGCTCCGTCATAACGAGGTAATGTTCCCATTCGCTAACAATTAACCTAATCTATAACAAGCAGCTTGTGATTGGTCGGGGAATGTGGGCCGCCTGTATATAAAGCCCGGTAGACGGCCGTGAACACAGAGCACTGCAGCACGACGACCATACGACCTCTGCTGTAGTGTTAAACTCTGCTCAATATTGTCAGTGTATCTTTAAATATTTGCTTTACATATTATTTGTTTGTCAATATGTAGCTTTACTTTCACTCGACAAAATTTCGTTAGTCGTTGGATATTAACAAAACTATACCGTTTAATTAAGTCTTGCGTTGCACCATTCCACCGGGCTCAAACTATATTATCTTCTTGCTTTTTATTTGATCTTTAGAACACGCTCGTTAGACGAATTAGAGTTGACCGAGGAAGCTGCAGTGTGACCTACACCCCATCAGAACCGTTGGGATATTCTACAAAACTTCTCTTGGTTTCTTAACTGTTGCTGGAGAACAGTCGCAAGAGAGATGGGAGATGGATTCTTTACGCAACTTCAATGAGATACTCGGATTCCTTCTAAGTATATGTTGACCTACAAGCAATTTGTCTCTTCAAAACGACGGTTTCCTGCATCTTCGTCATTTCTTCAACCCCCCCCCCCCCCCTTTATGGATAGTGTCCAGGTGTATTCCCCGTAAAGACCTGTGTTGCATTATATACTCTGCAAGTGAAGTCGAAGGTGTATGGGTTGACTACATATTGAATTGTACAGTGTATGTAACGAATAAAATTTTAATAAAATTTGTCCATTTATATACCATTTATATTTTAGGGAATCATCTAATTCCTCGATTTTCCTGAATCGACACCTTGAATATAACAACTGGAGTAGGTCTGCTATTGGGAAAGTTTGTCCCAAATTTTTCTCAAATACTATACTTGAAGATATTAAACCCTTCTACGGCAAGGGCCGGATTTACCATTGGCCAAGGGCCAACCGATATCTGGTGGCCCACTGGTACTAATTTGTCGCACGCCGAATATTTCACTATATAATATAGTCACAGGGCCCCTGTACACTAAATATAGGCCCGCAGTGGGCCACGGACTGCCACACTGGGGCCCCTTATTCTAAGGGGAAATACTTAACTCTAATCTTAATTTCTAAGGGTCGCTGCCACCAGACCCCCCTCTGGACTAGGCATTGGGTTACGTTTTTCATTGACCAAGGGATGAAACCATAACGTGTCTAAATTAATTTATTCCTTATAAAGCAAACTGGTAAAAAGCATACAAATGAATTGCCCTTCCTCGGAAGAACAACGAAAATGTTCCTTAACCCGCTCGGAACCACACGTCTTACATTAATGGCGTGTCATCCACATACTCATTGCATAACAATCCGTGACCTCGGTCATTCCTTATCGCACTGCTCCACCTGTATGGAATATAGCACCGTCTCGACACACCTGCAGGTATGGGACTCCTTGTAATTTTTACGTATACATAACAGGCACACCGTCCTCGGTGGGTAAAGACGACGAGGGCTTCACCAACAGACATACCGGTACTATTTCTACGCCTGGTATTATAATAATAATAATAATTAACGGTTTATTGAAAAAATTAAGCAGCCCGAAGGCTGAAAATATACATTGGACATAAATGACTTATTACATACATTGGTGGTTTAACAAAAGCCTTCATTAGAGAAAGGTAAAGGAACGTACAGATTAATGTAGGTGTTGAACAGCAAACTCGTAGTGTAGTAACTCCCTCCCAGATGGTGTTAGGAGGAACTCGCGTGGTGTAGTAGTTCCCTCAGATGGTGTTATGAGGGACCTGGCGTGGTGTAGTAATTCCCTCGCAGATGGTGTAGTAATTACCTCACATATGGTGTTATGAGGGGCCTGACAATTAGTACTAATTCCTTCACAGATGGTGTTACGAGGGGCATCACGCGGTGTAGTAATTCCCTCACAGATGGTGTGATGAGGGACTTGACGTGGTGTAGTAATTCCCTCAAATATGGTGTTATGAGGGACATGTGGTGTAGTAATTCCCTCACAGATGGTGTTATATGAGTGAGGTTTGGTCTTAGGCCTTCCTATCGTAGACGGATTAACACATCGCTGGTTGTTGTTGTTGTTCGGTCTCACGGGCCGTTATCACTGGGTATCTGGGACCTCACTGTGTGAAGGTTAACTTGGGTACGACTGTTACTGTTGAGTTGTTCTCACTGACTTTGTTCACCACTGTACACCTCTGTTTAACACTGGTTCCGTTCCTTTCCTAAATAAAATTGTAACTTCTGGCGAGAACTTGTTCATATTCCGGTGGGGAGGAGGGTTCAGGGGAGGGGGTTGGTATGGGCCAACTTAACAGTTGACCTGGCTGCTCCGAGAGGAGCGCCAGGTACGTCTTGACCCTTCGGTGGTCAAGGATGTAGTGACGACCGCGGAGTTTCTCGCGGTCTCCTTATTTCTTACTACTCATTTGGGGTCATGTGCTGGGAGTAGTCAGTCACCACCTGGTGGGACGCTCACAGGGATAATGGCTGCCACGCAGCAAGGCACTCCGACCTGAGGTGACGGTACAACAGAGGCTACTGAGAAATAATGCCTCACGGCCGGTTATCACATTACTGCTACACCAGGCAAACCTTTAAACTGTAATAACTTCTATATAAACCTTTTTTACAGGGCGGGATAGGACACTGACCCGAGGGCAGTGCCCCGTAGGCCTACGGTTTCCAAGCTTTAATTTTTACTTTTATTTCTTACGGTTCTCACCCGAACACTCTCCGGTATATTGTCACTCGTGTCTCATATTTTAATCTTAAATTACACACTAAGGTAAGGTTCTGCTTTGCTAGTTCGTGGGTAAATTCATTGGGTTATACACTCGAGGCGAATGTTCGTGGCGTGGGTGTATCCACTTCACTTAAAACTGTAATTACGGATCCCCCTCTCACACATAACATTCACTGTACCTGTTGTGGGCATATGTCACGTCAGGATACGAGGTGTATTAAGTTCACATACAAGATATTTCCTTTCAAGTACACGTTCTGGCTCACTTCCAACACCTCACATAGTTCTGACACAATTATTCCTTTTCCAGATCGTGTATTTTCATATGCTATCTCTGGAAGGTATATCCGCAGACCTAAATAGTATGACCTTCAAACCATGATCCACCCTTGGTCCGGCTCAACTGGACTTTCCCTATCATCTGAGTTCTCCTTAATGCTATGAATACAAACAATTAACATTACATAACTGTACCTGGGTACAATACAACACATGATCTAGTAACATTGAGTAGGTGAGTTATCAATGTTTTCTGAGATTTTACAAGCGCGCTCGATTTCAATGTTATGTACCGTAATATGAATTAAAGTGACAATGATGTGCGCAGTACACTAAGGCCCTATAATAAAATGAAGATAATAAAAAATATTATATATATATATATATATACATTTTTCAAATGCCCGTGTCCCACCATCGATCTATCTATACAAACATATATACTGGAGACAGAGACAGAATAAAGTTCAACAAACCTTCAGCGCCTTGACGTGTGAAGGACAAGAACGTTACCGTTGGTTTGCAGTCACTCATTGAAACGTGCAAACATTTCTATAAATTTGGGGGCCCACAGCTACGTAAAGCCGGCCCTGCTGCTTCTACCTCTTACCAAATCCCGCTATATTCATCTTAAAATAGGATTACATTTTCACACAAAAAAACCCAAATGATGAGATTAATGTGCTCGTTTATATTTTCCAATAATTCAAAATGCCCATTCTCGTATCCAGAATGGGCAAAAAACCAATGCCCTGTACTGTAGATCGATCTTCACTGGTTTAAACTAATCTTCTTATTGTCTGATAACACCACAAGTGGTCACATACTCAATTCCAAACAATATATTTCAATATCTAACCTATAAATAAAAATATCAACTTCCATCTTTAACATGGGCCACAAAATATTGACCCCAAGTCTGTCAATTTAACACGACCAATGTTTATTCGAAATTAGACTCAAATTACAAGCCTAGTCATGTAATGAATTTAAGAGTTGCAATCCGTAATTTGGACATTTGCAAAACCCTTTTCTTCTTCTATTCAATTTCTGCCACAATGTATATTTTTAGAGTATTTACATCTATAAAATTGCCTTTTACTTGTTTAACATGCCAACAGCTTTGAAATTGAGGACAAATTGGCATTAAAAAAGGGGTTTCAGATGCAATGACCTCGGTCGTTAACGACAAATCTCAAACGTCGTGTTACACTTAAAACGTGTAGCTATGCCTTCTTTATTGAGTGCCCCGTCTGAGGCGCCCGTTTTCTCATCACTTCAGGACCTCTCCGTTTTCTCTCAATCTTACAGTGCACCCAACACTTGGTTATTCCTTAGTATGACAATTTGAAATTGCAACTGTGGTGGTATATGTTAGAAGGCTAACTTAGATAAGTCTGATTATAGTTGGAACATCCAAGATTAAAAGCTTCACCTGTCTTTATTGTTAGTAAAACTTGTCGAGTTTCCAAGTACTACTGAAATTTGTGATGCCCAAACATCACATCCAATTTACCAACCGTATTGAAAGACTTTGATACGCTCTGTACCGCCATCTACGACCTACCCCTGCCTCTGGCTGCTTCCACCGCCGCCTGGCGTCCACCTGGGGCCCTTCCTCGACGATTGACCGACCGCCGTGGGGAACTGCTAGTGGACTGCGTATCTACGCCGAAAAGAACGTCCCATACCGACCTCTCGTACTGCGCACGTCATAATCATTCCTAAAAACCCACTCGAATTCATATTACGCGATATAACGTTCAAATCCACCGCGCTTGTGCAATCTCACAAAATGGGAAACATTGATAAGGAGTTGTAGCGTACTGTATGGGCACACAAACGTACGTACATGTAGATATCTCACACTCAGGAATGAGGTAGGATACAAACTCACAATGCGCTTTCTGTATATATATTGTTGTACAGCGCAGTGCTTAGGAGTGACTAGGTGAGGAGAAACTTGCTCAGAGGTCCTGTAGGGCGAAGACGTTTCTGAGGAAGCTGGGTGGTGTGGAGCTGTGAGAGGTGCTGCTGGTCCGGTAGCCGAGTGTAGAATGGTCTCCCTGGCCAGGCATGGCCGTATTTATACAATTTACGAGGTTCACGATTTGGGGTGAGCGTAGCGAGAGGGCCAATCACAGCGGCTTAGGCGTAAGGTGTGAAAGGCTCTGATCCTGAACCGGAAGTTGATGGTCGAGACTCGGTCGGCGATCGTACCCCTACGTCCTCTGCATAGACCTATAGTCTCTCGGCATAGCTGGCTGTACGAGAAATCAAGGTCAGCTGCAAGATGAGTGAGGCCAGGTCTCAGCATAGTTGGAGGGTGCGGTCTACTCTAATTTTTATTGAGGGCATGCTTGCGCCGTCGCCGTGGCGGGGCGGTTCTTCCTCCGCGTTGGCCCTTTGCTTGCCCGGTCCTGCTCCCGCCCTCCCTCTGCCTCGTCCTGGTTGTGATTGTTACACCTACCGGGCACATTGCCTACCCCCTCACGCAAGCGCTGTTTAGCCACTGCACCTGTTCTCTCCTTCTACAATTCACTTCTATCCTCCCCCTGAACCTCTTTCCCCCCCGTCACTAGCTTTTTTGTCTTGTCTTGTGTGCTGTACGCTGGTAGGCGCGCGGCCGGAGCTCAGTTGGGAGTTGTAGGGGAGAGGAGCCACTACAGAGTAACTCACCTACTACTCAATGTTACTGAATTATTGAATGAATTGTACCCAACTACGAGCATATAATATTAATTGTATCAACTCGTAGCATTAAGGGCAACTCGAAGTATCTATAAGATGATTGGGAAACTCCAGTTGATCCGGAATAGTGTAATTTAGGACTACATGTACATCGTGGTTTCAAGGTTGTAATGTGGGTTACGGGTTATTTGGTTCACACTCTGGATGGGATGAACAAAGGAAACTCACTCTCTGTATACACATTGTATTGGATGCACAGTGCAGCTTGGTGCTGGGAAGTGGCAGCGTGGTTACAAGTGAGGATGCTCAGAGGAGGACTAGGTTGTGGGCCGCCAGGCAGGAGCGGAGAAGGTGGTGTTACTGTCTGTACCTAGAAAATAGAGATAGGTCACCACGAGATCACGTCTTATATAGCGGAGGTAGGCGTGGCTTAATAGTTGACCTCCGTCATGTAAGACGGCGCTGGTTGACCTAAAACACGAGGCATACACTGGGTCGGCGACAAACACCGTTTATAGGGGAGTAATCCACTACAGTACTATTTACGTCTGTTAACGTTTAGCGAACGTAACTTCCGCAGATATCGTAAGAAAATAAGTGAGAAAGATCATCTGGATAAAGGTGTCCGAACTATGTCAAGTGATTCAAAGCGAATATCTTGTATACCTGTCGTATGAGAAACTCCAGAGACAACTATTTGGTGACTTACAATATTATTGATATGGATATGTATTATTGTAAGCTTCGAGGAGGAAAACGTCAATATGTTTTGTGAATCCGCCCTAGAACGAATATGGGGGGAGAGACGCCATGCCGTTGTTTACATCCCGGGGGCCCAGTAGCAGGTGTGTCTTGCTCTGTTAGTGTGTGTTTGATAGATTGAGCATAATAAATGTTATATAAACAATGTGATGATCTCGTGTAGGTAGTCTGTAAGCCAGAATAAGGCTAATTCTAGCATTGCTCTCCAGACATTCACCCTGGAGTGAGTCTACACCACCCCCTGTGTTACACTGTGGGTTGGTTTTATTATTTAGTGTTTAATTCCTACGACTGTGTGGTACAAATATGACAACGGTTGATGCTTGTTTTGTAAGTATAATAACTAGTTATGTCTGATCTAGGTCCCAGCCTTTTCCTTCTCGGGTGATTTCTACAGTAAATAAATGAGACAAAACTACATGTGTGTGTCCTATCCCTGCTTTGTTACACACCCACGCCATGATGTAATGACCACGGTCATACACGTCAGTTAACGCCAAAATCAGACGAGTCATATTACGCCCACAAAACATGTAACGCTGCCTTCGTTTGAGTCCTTCATCTGACGAGTCCGTTTTCTCAAGACGCCTCAGTCCTCCGTTATCCCATTTTCTCTAACTTAGTGAAACCAACCCCTCTATATAATGAATTGGAATGTTACAGACAACACCCTTGTTTTCAGTCAACTTAAATAGGCTCGATTACATTTAAAGCATACAAGATCCTTTGTGAGTGATGTTGACAGGGCCGGATTCAGGGGTGGGCAGCTGCCCAGGGGCCTCCACATATTACAATATTTTATTGATTTCTTTATTCATTTGGATTATTTTTATTTTCATTCTTTAAAATTCATGTTTATCTATTCCATCACGTAAAACTAAGTTCAGCAAGAAGCGTGATAGAAATTAGGCTAGCTACTCCTTGAAATTCATGATTAATGCAAAGATTCATCTCTCTGTAATAACTAATAATATATTCTTTTCTGTCGAGTCTCTTGAAAATTTGGGACGTGTTGTGAGGGCGCGTGTTTCCACACTATCTACACCACCCTCATACTTACTTACTTCTCTTGGTTCTTACTCGTACTCAGTTCTGTCACCTATTCTTTTGGTAGCATGGACATTCTTTTAAACATTTATTTGCTGAAGACTGAAAGAGCTGTTATATGGGCCTGTAGTGGAATTCTCCCCTACAAACGCTGTTTGTCGCTGCCTAGCTGACCCCACCAATTCCCCAGTGTATGCCTCGTGGTCTAGGTCAACCAGCGCCGCCATACACCACGGAGCGGGGGTCAACTACTGAGCCACGCCAATCCCTGCTATTTAAGACCTGACCTCTTTCTACCCACACAGACCGGCCAGCAACACCTCCTCCACCGCTGCCTGGCGGCCCTCACTCCTCCTCCTCCTGCCTGGCGGTCCTCTCCCCCGCCGGCGAGCTTGGTGACCCACGAGCTGTCCTTCTCTGAGCGTCCTCACCGACCGGCTCTCTCTACATCATGCTCGTAAACGTGCTGCCTTCCCAGCACCAAGCTGCATTGTACATCCAATACAACATGTATATAGTGAGCACATTGTGAGTTTTCTTTCTCCAACCCATCCTGAGTTTGAACCAAATATCCCATACCCCACAGGCCCCTATTAATCGAGTTAATTGCAATCCATATTTTACGCCTAATATCATTTATTTTTGGCTAGCCTATGGAAATTTATAGCCTTTCATGTTATCATACGCCATATACATGAGAAAAGAGGCTAAGGCTATTGGTTAAATATTACAAAAACAAGGCAAAGTCTTGGCAGGAATGTTACTCGACCTCACATTTGGCTTTCGTTACCGAGGGATATTTACGGCTATACGACATTAATGAGATCTATCTGCAAGTTTACTCGGTCATAAAATATATTTTTACCCTAAGTGTGAACGATACAAACCTGTTTTGGTAAAAAATACTTTACAATTTGTAAGAAGACAAAAGATGCGTCTCTTCCGCACCGAGACAAATACAAACACTCGAGCCGCTTATTATGGCGACAAAACATTTTCTTCGTTATTCTGTGATAAAACAAGTCGAACGAGCATTATTACAACGTATGTCATTATTATTTTTTATACGGCAATCCCTCGGTTAACGATTTACCTTCCGTGAGATTCTTAACTTCGGTTAACGAGCAATCCCTCGATTGACGAGTTTTTTACGAGCCGACTTCGACACGTTTTCGCTCGCATTTGGCGGTCCGCCGGCTGTAGTATTAATCCGCCAATACAGTAATTGGTTTTAGGGCTTAAATTCCTTACTATTTTAGTAAATATGAAGAAGTTTATACAATTCAATAATTTTAAGTTTAATATTAAAATTTTTAGTCATTTTAACAATTATTGAACATAATTGAAGGTAAAGAAACTAGTTTCTGGCATGCCATCCAACCTGTTAACACACCAGACAGGAGTTAGTCTCTGTTTTCAGTGGAGGTAACATTTTGCTTGAGAGACTCAACTAAATGCTTTTTTTCTGCGTTTCCAAGCAAATTATTGGTCATTTTGAAATTTAGTTTACATATTGACAATATATAATGATTTAAAGAAAATAATCTTGAATTACACCAAGAGAACTAAAATTTTATGGGCGAAATGGTGCCATGGAGTGACTTCTCTTCTCCCTTCTCCTCCACCCCCATTCTAATTCCCATCATCATCATCCAGGAGCCTTCTACATACACACCTCAAAGTAAGTGTACTTTTCTACCTTTTTTGTTAATTTAGGCAATTTTCAGTGAGCTGGAACCAATTACCCAAAAACCCATTGAAACAGTGGTTTCGGTTAACGAGCAACCTGCCTAGATTCTCTCCGACAATTTAATGTTAGCCGATGAATACGCAGAAACGAGATTAATACATACCGTCGTCGTCTCGGCGTCGGCACGTGTGTGTGTGTGTGTCACCTAGAGAGTCGATACCCTGTGATTGGGACTTGGTATTCAGTCGGATCTCTATGTATTTTTGCTAGATACAGTATACACAAAAATACATAGTTATTTGTGTACTTCTGTAGTTGTCCCCTTTTCAACGTTCGTGTTCGTGTCGTATGTCTGTATCGCCTTTCCCGTGTGTGTGTGTGTGTCCGTGTCGTCGGACGAGCGTGTGGGTGTCTGTCCTCTTTAGAGGCTTCAACAATTGCCATGAAAGAGTTAAATTGTTATCCTCACAAAGGGTTAAACCATCATGCTCAAAAGGGTTATAAAACAAAATACAATAGCAGACATTTTATTTTTACCACACTGGAGTAGAGACAAGCTTAGTCATACACAATCGCAATAAAAAAGCCGGCCTTACGTTAATTCGCGGGCTGGGCGGACGCGCCCCCGGACTATCTTAAATGCTACCACACCGAGAGTACTGGATGAGTACAGACATATTTTTTCTTTACATTAAAGACAGAGCTATGACTCTAAAAGTGAGTTAGAGAGATGTCATTAAATTTAACATTACGAAAGTAACCATTTGGGTATTTTGGAAAATCGCATAGACGTAAAATTGTGCCGAATCGTCGATTTCTACGGCACCGTCGTGCCTCGACCGGCTCGCCGACGATCCCCGATTTCTCTTATTGTTACAAATATAAACGGATCGTTCCACTCGCGCCGACGTGCGTTCGAGTGCGGCGCTCTCGTCGACTCGATCGGGCGTCTCTGGCACGGCCAAAACTTTCGGTTAGCAATTTTTTGTTCGGACGTTCGGATTAATGTATACTGTATACGACCTCGCGGGGAGAAAGCCGAGCCCGCGACCGACAGGAGGGAGGCGCGTTCCGTCGGTCCGACGGACCGCGCGCGTCCGTCCGGGCGTCGACCGTGCGCCGTCCCGTGCAATGATGGCGAGCCGTACGGCAGTCAAATTCTTAAATGGCACTCGAGCGTGGGTAAGTACTCGTGACGCGGCGAGACCTCCACTCGACAGACCGTGCGGAGAGATCGGTCCGTCGCGTCGAGGGTCCGCGAGGTGCGACGCCCCCATCCGGCGGATCGAGTGGAGAGAGGTCCGTCGTGTGGAGGTTTCGCCGTATTGGGCCGGAGCGTCGGATGCCCGCTTCGGCGAGGAGAGACGGGTCGGGGAACCTGCCGTTTCCACTGGTCTGCGGCGACTCCCTCTCTCGAGGAACTTTCCCGATTAACTACGGTTCACAAAACTAAAAGGTTTTCTTTACAAAACACGAGCCTGTCACAGTACTCGGACTGCGCCGTGTATTTTATCCGTCGGCTCCAGCGTCGCATCCTTTGCCATACCGGTACGATGCGAGTCTTTCGCCGATCTGCCGTATCGATTATTCCGCCGAACCCGAGTGTCGTTTCATAATTTTTGGCGCTCTTCTGCCGCGACATCTCCGTTACGGTCGACGTGACGCACAGACGGCGACGGCCGTCGCGAATCGTCACGAGCGTCCCGTCTGCTCGTCGCGACGAGAACGCGGACCCGCCGTACGCGTCGGTGTCGCGTCGTCCTCGCGAGCGATCTTTCCTTCCGTCGTTTGAACTTATTTCTTGGCGAAGAATCCGCACCCAATTTCTAACCGCCGCACCGTACCGATACGGGTACTCGGGAAACGACGCGACGCCCGCGCCGACGCTCGCAAAAACTGATCGATCGGAGCAGAGACGGAGTTTGTACGATCGCAGACGTTCGACGGAAAATATCCGTCCGCGTGCGATTGCGACGACCTGTAAATTTACGTTCCGGTTTGTTGAACGTGCCAAAATATTTATTATTGTATATAACCATTGTGTAGTTTCTTGATTGCACCTACTGTACATTATGTCAAAAATAAAGGAATAATATTACACACAATAATAAAGTGTTACTGTATTACCAACAGTGTTTATATCCAGCCAAGTTTCACTTGTTGACTCTCACAACTATACAAACATTACATTTCTATTACAGTGAGCTTACAGCCTTGTCTTACAATAACTATGGAATGAAAACTATACATTTCTGTATCTCACTTGGCTATGCATCACGACCGGGCCTAGCCGACGAAAAGACTCCCTTCCGTAAAAATGTGCGACGACTGCCGGGGGTTCCCGTCCCCTAAAATTTCGGAGATACGAGAGAGGACCAAAACATAGAGCGGCTTAAACGTACATTAAAGGCAATGCCGAGTTTACGTCGTATTTGCACTAATTACTCGTCCCGTACGTTAAATACAATTATAGTAATTAGTTTGTGAACGTTCGAGTAATTATCCTTTACGCGATAAGGCTACGATCAGCACGGCAGAGATGGCGAAATCTCTCTTGCACATTCACACGAACATTACAGAGTTTTTGTACAAAATAACTTGCATTTAAAAGGAATAAGAATTACTAGTGTATATCACTTATATATACAATACTATATATATTCATTATACATATATATATGTTATGTATATATGTATATACAGTAGTATATATACTGTACAGGTATTTTATAAGGGAAGGAAATAAAAAACGCACTTCGCTCCGGTGCCGCACGGCGAGAATCGCGGACCGTCGTTCGCCGCCGGAACGTGCAAATTTCTCTCGCGCGACTCGTACGTACCGGAATGGTGCGGTCCGTCGCGATCTCGACGCCCGCCCGGAGTTCGGCTTCTCCGTCGTAGGTGCAGTCGACGTCGCGGTGACGGAATGCGTCGGAACTCCCGCGAGGACTCTTCCCCGAGGCGCTTCCGTTCCGCGCGACGGCCGCAGAACGACGGCGGAGACCGGCCGAACTTTTCTGCCGGGCGAACGGCTCGATGCGCTCTTGCGATTTCTTTGGCCGCCTCGGTCGTACGTCGTCGCGATGCCGATGTCCCGGACGATCTCTCTAGTTCGAATCGCATCGCGACGGTCCGTTTTCGAAAATTCTCTACGGTAATTTATTTTCTCTCGTTACACGCGAAGGAAACTAAAATAAGTCTCCCCGCCGGTGTATTTAAACTGTTAATGAGACTAGTGCTGTATCAGGCTTTACACTGGGGAGTCCTTTGTAACACTGCTCTTGGATTCACTTTTCTTCAGCTTCTCCTCTTCTTTTTCCTTCTGTTCCTCTTTCAAGATGGCCTCCTTGTCGTCCTTCTCCCTGTAAAAATAGTAACGCGAATCAGTGACCTGCGTAAAATAATTACGGCGATGCCCCGCACCTCTCGTTCCCCGTAAAATTAGTGGCACGTCAGCGCAGTGGCTGAAAATTACAAGTCCTTGACACCCTATCCAAAAATTTCTATTTGAGGATACTCTGTTATATACAACTCACAACTACAGATCAATTTGATGTCAACAGAATGATTCATAAACCAAATATTCAAAATAGTTTAGGTGGAAAAAAAAACAATGGGTGTAATACATAATTGTAAGGCGTACTATACTTCACAACATCATCCAGAATGTGTAAGCCATTCTAATCCTACCGGGAAGCATGCACGGGTTTAGATGAGGGTGGGTTGACCGTACGACCGCAGAGACGCGGACGCTTCCGTTAGACTTCCCAGGGATTTTGCAGAGCTCATCGACGACGGGGCGAAGGACGACGTCCGTCCCGGCGAGGGAGAAGAGTCGAGGGGTCCGTCGAGCTGGTCCGTGCTCCGACTGCGATTCGGGAATCCTGGATTTTCTCTCGGGTGAATTGTCGTCGGCGAACGTCTTCTCGCGTTCGCTCTCCGTGCCGAGGGCCCCTCTGCGGGCGTCGACGGCCGCGGACCGGACGGCTTCCGCGGGGGTGCCGGGGGTATTTTGGGCGGTCGCGCCGATGGCGCGGTCGGCGGCGTTCTGCCGTGTGCGGGCGCCGAAGACGAGAGGGTCGATTCCCGAGGCGACGCGGTTGGCACCTCCTTTTGTTCTGCTAAGCCGGGAGTATTAGGGCATTTGGCGATGGCTCTCGTGCCGGGTGGATCGTCGTACGGTGCAATTACGTATGCAACCAGAGCGTCGTCTCGGTTTCCGGAAGTATTCAGCGGCTGATACAGAGTGCTCGACGAACTTTCGCTGGGCGTCCTGGCCGGCTCACTCGCGTTTTGAATGTCTCTCGGTCTCCGATTCCGAGCTTCCTCGTTTCCCGACGTACCGTAATGACTCTTTGGCTCCTTATTCGGTTCCTCCCTGCTTCCTGATAACAAATAAGGACTTCTTGGTGCCTGGTTCAGGGCCTCCCTACTTGCTGACAAGGCATAAGGACTTCTTGGTGCCTGGTTCAGGGCCTCCCTACTTGCTGACAAGGCATATGAACTTCTTGGTGCCTGGTTCAGGGCCTCCCTACTTGCTGACAAGGCATATAGACTTACTTGGTGGTTCAGGCCTCCTACTTGCTGATAAGGCATATGAACAGGCCTGGTTCAGGGCCTCCCCTACTTGCTGACAAGGCATATGAACTTCTTGGTGCCTGGTTCAGGGCCTCCCTACTTGCTGACAAGGCATATGAACTTCTTGGTGCCTGGTTCAGGGCCTCCCTACTTGCTGACAAGGCATATGAACTTCTTGGTGCCTGGTTCAGGGCCTCTCTACTTGCTGACAAGGCATATGAACTTCTTGGTGCCTGGTTCAGGGCCTCCCTACTTGCTGACAAGCCATAAGGACTTCTTGGTGCCTGGTTCAGGGCCTCTCTACTAGCCGACAAGCCGTAAGGATTCCTCGACCCTCGGTTTAGTGCCTCTCTACTTGCTGAGATATAATAAGGATTTCCTGGTTCTTGATGAAGTGCTTCCCTACTTTTTGATAAATAATAAGGCTTACTGGGGCCTTGGTCCGGCGCCTCTCGACTTAGTGTCGTATAGTACGGACTTTCTGCTTCCTGATACAGCGGTTCTCCGCTGGCCGACGCATGACGGGGACTCTCCTCTCTCCGATTCATTTGACGACTTTCGGAAAGGATCTCTTGACTCCTCGATCTCTGCATATTTGAGACCCCCGTATTGGAGTTTCTTCTGGGTGGCGGCGGCGGCGGCGGAGGCTGGCGTTTCTCGTCGAGGCGATTTGCGCGTCGACCGACTTTTTCGAGTAACGGCTGGGAGTAGATGGAATCTTCCGAGAGGGACGTATCTAGAACGGGCGTACTCTTGCTGTTTTTCGTGAGACCGTACGTTAAGACGGGATTCTCGACGGCCGTCGTCGTACTTCTCGGGTGGCCGTTTATTCCGTGGGCAATATCTCCGGGTGTTTTCTTCTTGGTAAACACCTGTACAATCTGTGGCTGAGACGAGTGTATATTTCTACTTCTCTTATTATTCTCTTGGATAGGGATCATCTCTAAGTGTTTAGGCTCAGTCAGCTGATGTGAAAACTGATTTTCTGAATTTCTCTCATTCAGTAACTGTACTCTATCCCTCTCCCCGTTCTCACGTCCCTCGTTCAGTTGCTTCTGTACATTTTGCCGACTGTTATGAACTTGATTTTGGTTGTGTAGAAACATCCTGAAATTTGGTAAGCAAAATACAACAAAATATAAAACTGTTACTATGGAGAGAAAAAAAATATGGTTTGTGTCTCTTTGAAATTCGAATGACGAATTCTAACGTGTTAAATACTGTAGTTTATGATGGCTGCTAACGTGAACCTAACATAACCTAACCCAACCTGGTCTACTGTAATCTAACCTAACCCAACCCAAAACTAACCCCTGGTCGCTTGGTTAAGTAACTACCAAATAACACAGACCAACATAGCCAAAGGAATTAACCAAACACATCAGTTTGGATCATGAGAACATTAGCCCCACACTTAATTTCACCTAATAGTTATATACCCTTATGTTACCTAAGGAGAGGGGGATGGAGAGGTCAGGTTAGCATTAGGGAAATTAATATCAGGGTGAGATATGTTTGGGGAGGGGGGGAGGGAGGGTAATCTTCAGGTAAGACATTAGTTTTATTTATGCCTTTCTACTGCCATGAATTGTTCAGTGTTAAAGCCTACATAGGGAAAATTACAGGATATATTGTTTAATCTGTCCAAACTGCTTCTGTTGTCTAATCTGTCCAGTACTGCTTCTGTTGTCTAATCTGTCCAGTACTGCTTCTGTTGTCTAATCTGTCTAGTACTGCTTATGTTGTCTAATCTGTCCAGTACTGCTTATGTTGTCCAGTACTGCTTCTGTTGTCTAATCTGTCCAGTACTGCTTCTGTTGTTTAATCTGTCCAGTACTGCTTATTTTAAAGACAGGATGTGACGGCTATAAAATGTGTGTGTATTCGAAGCCCAGATGTGACAAAAATAATGCTTTCTCTTTCTCTCTCTCTCTCTAATATTCTTTGTATAAATACTATCTCAACTGGGACCCAACCTAACCTAACCTAACCAAACCAATTTGAATGAGATGTATGTATGTATGACAGTAAAGTATATGTGAGTAAGAATGTGTTTGTGTGTGTGTTTTGAAACCTTCCATAATGAACCTAAAACTGTAATGACTCACATTAATTTTTACCAATACAATATATACATGACTTCACTTTTAAAATATCATCACTGAATAGTTAAATAAAATACTTCTATAATGACCATTGAATAAACTGAATATAACCAAATGCAAAAATATTGTTTCACAGGGTCATAGAGTGATACAATAATACTCCCACAAATATACAAAAATACAATAATTTATCATACACCCACAAATACAATAATTTATCACACACCCACAAATACAATAATTTATCATACACCCACAAATACAATAATTTATCACACACCCACAAATACAATAATTTATCACACACCCACAAATAAAATAATTTATAATACACCCACAAATACAGTACATTGCTAAACAGACATTACATAGAAAATATTAAGTATTAAATGAACCATGAATACAATCTATCATAAATTTCTAACAAGATCAAATAGAAATTACAGTATGTATATCTGACATGTACAGAATACATATAATTCTTTAGTTTAAAATATCAAATTGGAAGAATCACATAGTTTTTGCTCTTTAAATATCAACAATCATATTTTACTAAGTATATAAAAACACATACAAAGAATTTATTTTTTACATGACACACACACACACACACACACACACACACACACACATAGATGGCTCACACACACATTATATTACAATATCTCCCTGACATACAATACATAAACTTGGAATCACAAGAAAATTACCCTTCTGTTTATTTCACCTATTCACTGCCCTAAAACTACCTCAATTAAACGGTCAAGCTGGGTTAACTTACTAATATGGTGGTTAATCTTGAGGTGAAATAAGCTGGGGGGGTTAATCTTCATGTGATCTTTAACTTATATTGCACATAAATCAGTAACTTACATATAAACTGACAGACAATATGTATCTTATGGCAATGGCGAGAGATTTCTTAGGCATTTAAACATTCTAAGTAAGCTGAGGTAAGGTAAGGTCAGAATGCTCTTCATTGTAAAATTATTACGATTTAACATGCATATGTCTGACAACAATCAAATTCTTCATAATGCCGTTTCAATAAGGGAAACCTTAAAAGTTGTTGGTATTGTACATTAATTAAAACTCTGTTCCATAATCCCTGATAACATTTACAAGAGAATTTGATCAAAAAGAGTAAAAAACAAATATCCTATAGATTAGAATGGCTTAGTTGATAATAAACACATAAAAACAGTTATTAATACAATTGGCATGCATATTATAAGTGGGATATTAATAAGTCTCTTTACTTTTATGAACTGTTAATGCAAAATTTGTGAAGTTTTAAACATGCACTATCAGAAGAACCAGCCATATTAATATCAATGGGTTTAGGATTCCAAGCATTTTAAACAAAAATTCCTCGAGATCAAGAGTTCAAAACGCGAGATCAAACGTCGTGGCTTTAATATTCTGGCGTGATTTTATTTTAACTTTAAAGAACAAGAAACACCATTCGTGCATAATACAGTACCATACAATAAGGTGTGTGATTTAAGCTTTAAGAAGAACGTGCAACGCGGGAGAAATAGACGAAGGAAACGGAGACCGAGAGATGGAGACAAATGGACGACACATAGACGAGGGACAGGAGACTAAGGGATGCTGGGAGGAGGAAGACTGAATTACCCTTGAATCATGGGAGTGGTTTCCGTGGGTTCGGTGGAATCCTTGGTCTTCTCCTCGGACTCCGGTTGTTCCTCTTTGGTGTCTTCGTCCTTCTGAGGTTTCATTTGACCGTTCCCCTCGTGCTTGTCATCGCTAAGTCGGGGGGGGGAAGTAGTGAGGTGAGAAGAGAACGAGAGAGAGAGACAGAATTTATAGGTTAGAACGTTCACATGCAGTACCAATATGCAGTACAATATCAAAAAACAATTATAGTTTGGTTTAAAGTGCACAATAATAAATACCCACATCGTTTAACGAGCATCAAACTACTTCGGCGTGGATAATTGGCGTATAATTACTGAGCTGCATTTACCGTACGGTACCTTTAAGATTATCGGTACTGTACGATAAATACAGAAATAAAAAGATCTGCTTCGGTAATGTTGTCGACTTCCGTCATTCCCGTCTCTAATGTTAATAAATTTCTTTTCGCTATTATGAGGGACAATAAACCATAGCCTAATCATTTACCTATACAAAAATTTTCAAAAATGGTAAATCCTGCAAAATTTTTGATACTAAGTATTTGTGGAAATTTTATATTGTACATATTAATAGTAATTTTCTCAAACAATGAATGTTAACCAAATTCACCAGAGACTGAAGATTCAAGTAGGATATTTTAATATGATGACAGTTATAATAATAAGCGAGGCCCACCCACGTAGCGTTAGTTTGGGGCATTAATGAATTGCCGGAGGTTATTTAAAATCCTTCGGGCAGGTACGAGTCCTCCCGCTTGTTCGTTGACGGGTCTCGGGTGAATTTATATTTAAGAATGATGCAGAACAAAATATTAACCGAGCAACAGTCAGAAAACTTAACTGCCCTTATCGACTGAGGTCCACCCATTTCTGGCGATCTCAATAATTGTACTTGACTGACTGTTGATTAAGTGAAACGTTTCTCTAAATTCTCAACTAAACTCTATCTGCAACGAGAAAATACCGCATAACTTTTCTCGTGAACTGGACGCTTTCCCTTACAAAAATTCATCGCAAACATTAAAAATAACAATGTTTATGAATTCACCAATGTGGCAGAATGACTAACTGAGCAATCCATTGACTTCTCACTACTAAAATAATTCTTAAGGACACCGAGAAGGGGTGGAACTTCTTCGACGGATTAATTCGCGTCACGGCGTGACTCGAGAAATGATTTAAGCTAGCGGGAAGAGAGCAATGAACACGAGCATCGTCTTAACCAAAACTTGCTGTTATTTCTCGACCTCGTATAAAGGGAAGACGCTTTGTCGTGATATCGTATGAATTTCTTTCCTTCGATGTGGTTTTGAAATCCTAAGTCGACGTTGACGTTACTTCACGGGTATCGCTACGAGCGTTTTATCGTTCGTTGGGCCGCGACGCAGCAGATTCTCAGATATTCGCAAGAGTGCGGTAAATATTTCCCGTAGTTTAATGATATTATTAATGTATCTGACTCGCTAACTTGAGCTAAAACATAAATATTACATCTTGAAACATCGTTATAATTACACAGAGACTATTTATTTAATCCCAGTTTGAAGATACGCATTAACTTGCACGATGTTGGAAATGGTTCGCTATATTAATTTTGTACCTCATCTAATCCTTCATGAACTTATATTTGATCAAATTAGTAAAGATTCTTAATATTCTGTTATATGTGGAAGATATATTTGTATCTTTGCTCAAGTTATTTAGTCGAGTGCAATCTTACGTCTTCACTTACGAGAAATATTCATCTAGATCCTTAATAAATGTGTAACTGCACTGAAAGCCATCCAACATTCTCATTAAATTCAAAACAAAATACAGTACAAGCATTAAACTGAATGGCGGGTGGGGGGAGAGGGAGGGAGGCGACGCATTTCTCAAATACAAATAATTCACACGTTCGGGCATTTCTGACCATTTAATCGTCATAAAACTGACGAAAAACAGCATTAAAACAATCTTTAAATGAAACTCAAACTCACTGTAAATGTTAACAAACAATGACATTCATCACCCATGCAAAAAAATGACCAATTAATTGAAGAAAAATAATATGTTTAATTTTTAACTGAAGTGCCCTTAAATGCAAGATAAAATATGCACAGTGATAGAGCAGCCAATAATGAAGCTTCGATCTTACGTCTCTTTCTCGATTTTAGTTTCGACTTTTTTCTCGGGGGATTTCTGGACCTCCTTCTCGGGGATGGGTTTTTCATCCATAGTTTTGGTTTCATCTCGGGACTCTTCGTTGAGTGTATCAGCACTAAGAAGAGTGGAAGAGGGAGAGTGTACAAGGGGAAACAGTTGTAAGGGGCCATTTTTGTTTGTGTTTATGAAAAGTCCCTGAAGGAAGTGATCTTACCAAAACACTGGAGGTACATTGTTTGTATGAGTATGTACATTATTTATATACCAGTACCTTTATTAGGTCCATTGTGTATCTGCATTGTTTAAATACATACAGTATAAATGTAAGTTTATAGGACTATTTTAATATATATATATATATATATATATATATATATATATATATATATATATATATATATATATATATATATATATATATATATATATATATATATATATATATATATATATATATACAGTATATTAAAATGCCCTATAATTTTATTTGAACATGGTAGACAACAGTGGAATACAGGGGATCCAGGAATATCGTAAAATAGGGGTCCAAGAAGTTGTGGGTGGGGGTTTGGGGGCAGTGTAAGCCCCCAACCCCCCCCCCACCCCAAGAATGTTTTATTTTATTTTTATTTTACCAATATCATGGGCATTTTCATGCCTAATGCTATGTGCACTTGATATTAGGAGATATTCTGAAATCAGTAGTATTTACTTTTTGCTATATAAAAATGTCCAAGTACAATACAGTATTACTGAATGTCTTGGAATTTTCTGAGGAAATGGGGGGGGGTGTCCAGACCCCCAGGACACCTCACTGGATCCGCCCTGAATATTATCTATACTCAAGACTTTTATCTCCTTCAAGAGACTCTTATAAACTCAAACATTAAGGGACCCTTCCAACAACACCCTGTACAGAGGATGACACACTACCATGATTGCTTGTACAGGTATTACACTACTTTATAAAGCACAAGTGAAGTACTGTATCTTTACAGGATAGAAAGCTATTGACAACAAAATATCACTGGTGTATACAATAAATATTTACACAAGCATCTAAGCTCACTAACACAATAGTCTACGTTTAGCTATCGTAGAAAATGGGAAGCTCAGAGAAAATGTAATTGGGGTAACTTACCTGGTATTCTTTCCATCTTCCAACATTGCTTCTTTGTCCTTATCCTTGGAGTCACGCTTACCACAGATGAAGGCAATACAACCGGCATTGTTTACACAGAAGCAGGTCACATCAATCACCAGAGCAATGATTAACAGAGCGATGACCACAATGAGGATGATGATGCCGATTCCAATCCCTCCATTCGCCTTTTCTTCGTCGGGAGAGGCGCCTGAAGGTACGACAGTGTCAGCTACGACCGCTACCGCTCACCACTACCGCCAAAGTCCCGTCAGCCCAAATACTCCGTGAACCGATCTTTCTTGGTCGGCACCCGAGTATTGCCGACTTTGGCTCTTTGATCGACGGTGGTGAGCTCGTCTCCCAATCTCGCTCGTGTTACGCAACAGAAACTTGGTCGGCTATTTTATTGTACGTAACTTGAATTTAATGGTCCGACTGTATTGGTTGGCAAATTGTACATCTGCTAATTTCATAGTGCCAATAATTTAATTTCTTATATAAAAAGTTTTGAACCAATCAGTGTAAAAATTACATTTACTTTTAGTCCATATGAATATAATTTCAATAATTGACTTTGTGTAATCTTAACGAGTTATATATTATTGAATTTTGGGTCTAAACAAAAATGTACGTTATTGACAATTCTGGAAACCATACGAAAATATTCAAATTATTGATAGTTTTACAATGGAAATTTTAGTTGGTATTTCTTGTTGTTTGTAATGGAGCGAGAATGGTTGCTTATTATCTGATGTTATTTTTTTGTTTTAGTAAATATTATTGTACTGTACCACGAACTATTGAATAACTCTTGCCACCTTAAGTTACATCTTACAAAGAAAAGAGTGTCCTTAAAGAGACCACAGTAGGTTATTGTACTTGAACACACTGAATAAATAAGAGACATTTGAAACATGTAGAACCTTCCTGCCCACATGGTATTTAGAAGACAGAGCAAGAAAGAGAGAGAGAGAGAGAGAGAGAAAGACAAAAACGAATGGTATACACTGACAGCCAGCTACGATAGTTGTAATGCTCAAGGGTTTAAATATATATGTATAAATATTATCACAGAGGCTGCTGTAGGGAAATCCGTTTATGGTGACCTCACTTACGGTGGTAATGGCTGCTCCCGAGTGCGGTAGACGGCGATGGCGGTGGTGGGTGAGGGTAAGGCAGCCATTGCCCCTGGCCAGCCCTACATAACCTTAGCGACCAGCAAGAATAACCACACCCCAACTAACGCGGGTGAGGGGGCGTGACGGCAAACGTCAGCGGGGGTTGGGGGAGAGGGGGCGTGGTAGGGAGTGGACAGCACATGGTTACGTAAAGATAAAAAGATGAATTAAGGGAGTGGAGAGGAATTTAAAAAAAAAGTTCTCAAGTTGAAGATGCAAGGCGTTACTTCGGTAGAACTTGCCAGCAATAGAATCGGGTTGTTTTGAGACTTCAAACACATCCCAGGAGACGATTATATGCAGATTGAAAAGGGGAGTTATTGTACGAGCTACCCGGGCAATGGGAGATGCCTTGTTAATCCGGGCTCAAAAGCAGAGGCAAGGTGACCCAAATAAGCCGGAACATTTAATTCAAGTGAACTCAAAATACTCGCACACGACAGACAAGCAAACGCATTAGATATTAAGAAAAGCGACCGGGTTACCCGAAGATTCACGCCTTCCCATCTTATTTCGCCTTAAGATCGACCGCCCTAACACTCGTCTAATCTAACCCCACCGGGTAGCACTGGGGTGGAAAATCTTCAGACGAAATAAACTGGGCGAGCGTATCTTTGAGTGATCCGAGCAATCTGTCGCACCGTAATTATTAGTCTTTTTATGTAATACTCATATTCACAATTTTCACATCCATTTTTCATTTTATAAAGCTCATTAAAGTTTTGCTTCGGCGGTTTCACAAATCGGATCGCTACGACTCGGTCGAGTGAAAACGCAAAAGGATTTGAAGGCGCTGCACCCTCGAGGTTAGGTCAAACGCGCATGCGCCGAGTGACCGCACAACGGGGCGAGCCCGGCGTGTGGCGGTTGTGTGATGCCGAGACCGATATTGGTCCCACTCTTAAACAGACCCCGGTCAGAGCTAACCATGAGAATTGGGGCTCAATCCCAGTAACCTGGTCCTAATATGTTATTCTCAATTGCATGTTAAATCATTTTTGGCCATTAAGCTTCTTGGGGACACTAATTCGCCTCACAGACTGTCTCTGCGCCACGTTACGCTTACCCGCACGTCCGTCGAATTCTCCGTGCCGTGATCGAAGCCGCCGCGATTACGCTTTCGTAATTATAACCCCACTCCGCGCCTGTCAGAACTAAATCTTTGCTCCACACACTTATTTCGTGTTTATAAAATGACGGTAATTTTGAAACCGTGAAAATAGTTAAGGGTTGTCAATAAACATTCGAATGTCATTTACGTTTTTTGTTTCAACTTCATAACCTAACCTAATATGCAGGGTAATTCAATAGCTCTATGGCATTTACTTCTATTCATTCTCACTTGAAAATATTACATAATTTTACTCAACCAAACTTTATCAATTGTAACTCTTCCTGGTCCGAGGCAAGAGTAATTAAACGGACGTATTTCTCCTCGTCCGTTCGCACTGCCGTAAAAAATAGTTTACCGACGAGTTTCCTCCCCCCCCGGGCTGTCCAATCACACTGACACACACACGCTGCTGTTTCCTGAATGTGTTCTTCACCCCATCCACCCTCTTGGTCTTCCTCTCTCTAGATATCATTCCTTCTCTCTCTCCCCATCTACGTACAGTTTGCATCGGAAGCGAGAGAACGTGTGGCCGATGGACATGTTTGGCATCTCCTCGAGGTAGTGGGTAATATTTTCTTTATGCCAACTGTATATAAAAAATAGTAAACATAAAGATAATTTAGTAAGTAGTGAGATTGAATTCATAATTGGGGAACTATCAATGATATAAGAATATGCTCGAAAAACAGTTTAGAACGTATGTCCGACTGCGTCGACGAATTACGAGGACTCGGTACGTGCACAACGGGCAGATGTTAGCGTTGCCGGTACAGTGGTTCGTCGTCGGCATCGACTCGCCCCATAACCCAATAATCCCACCGAGGTCAAGTTTATTTCTCGTGCAGGAGGTTTTAGCCCGAACGGAGAAACCGAGTTCGTAACGGAGGTAAGACCGATTGCTCCAAAGGCTGGCGAGGTGCGAAATGAAAGTAATTTTACAGCACAGGAAATGTGATGAATCTATAAGGGAGAGGCTTACTAAGAACTGTTATTTCCATGTATTGAAAACTAAGAGAAGTCAACCAGAATTCCCCAATAACAGAAGGATCCTGCACCATAACATGCCTTCACATTTACTCAGACCTGACACTGGGCATTGGAGGTTGTAACAATAAACATATCAATGACTTGAATGGTTATTAAGCTAATAAGTGGTGAAAAATAGTACAGTACAGATATATAATTTAGATACCGAGATAATGTCCCATATATGCTACTCGCCTTACTTTATTTTGTCTGACTTTTATATTTTCTAAAGTGTGTGGTAACTTTTAGATAAATATCACGGGATACCTTAACATTAAATAAAGTGCCTCTGTACACACGAGGGCATCTACTGGCGATGAAGCTCGTGTCGGGAAAGAGCTTCGAGCAATGAACGGTAGGGAACAACCCGAAGGTTCCATTCGCCATCTGGGGACGGTTTGCCGAGACCGAGTTCGGCGGCGAGACTGGCACACCGAGAGGGACGGGATAAATGCGCTTTTAGAGAATCGTTAATGCGACGCCGCCGATATTCCACGACTACTTTTCCGTCTATGCCGTCAATCTCGATGCTCATTTGATGGCCCTCGCAACGATCTTGATTTCGATAGTTAAAGCACGGGGGATCGGGATCTCGGGTCAAAATCAGCCAACGTCAAAATAAAATAACAATAAAAACGGATTTCCAAGAGGGTCGGGGTACTTTGGATGGAAGGATTAAGGTATACAGAAATTATTCTCTCGGGCTATTAACTAAAGATGGGAACCATAGTCTTTCTACTACTACTACTACTACTACTACTGTACGTTGAAGTTTATTGTGATGATAAACCGACTTCATCCTTCCTCAACTACTGGTTCTGTGATACTAAAACTAATCACATAAAATCCAAGTTCGTTAAGTTTCTTTGGGCTATCGGGCTGCACGTGGCAAAACCACTCCGGTTCTTCACACGTTCAAGTGAAATGCTTCCGCTGATGTCATTTCTTTACTTTCAATTTGCCTGGACGAGTGACCGTACTCGTGTTTCAATCGCCGCACCTGAAAAAATGGTGTAGGCAGATGCAGTACACAAATCTTCTTCCTAGGAATCATGGGGAGAAAAACACCTGAGAAATTATCGAGAGTTCTCCCTCGGGCCATGCAAAAATCTCTCTCTCTCTCTCTCGTGAGCACGCTAGTCTCGGGCAGCCAAAGAAAGTAAGGTCAGTGTCTAAATACTTCTCTATATAACTCGGGGGTAAAAAATACAACACACACAGAAGACTGTCGTACGCGACAAAAAATTCTACGGTGCCACAAACTGAACTCCAGGAAACGAGGCGGGTCGGGCATAACGAGCACTGTAAGCACGAGCACGGCCACAGCGCATGACTGGTCTTACCGCTAGGAACTTTAAGGGGTGTTCTGTAATAAAATGATCTGCCTATTGGTGACGGGATTTGGGCGAGTGATCGGACGTGGAGGTGTGAATGATGAAAGTTACAGACGTGTGATGGATAAAGGCACGGGTAAAGAGGATATTCCTTGGTTACCTAGCGTTCACATGACAAAATTACTTCCACAAAATGTGATTTCCTCGACTTTAAAGAGACCGACAGACGAACATAACCTCGACCGAGTTTCGTCGTGTCCTTGCTGGTTCTCGCAGTTCTGACTTGACGACCGTTTCCCCTAACACTCGTGCTATACTGACTCACTAAACTTTACTGTTCTTTCATTATTTACCCTCGCAATTATGAGTATAAAGTGACACGAGTGCCTTTAAATATAGATACACACAAACTAATTGATTATATTAAAATGACAATAAATGATAATGTATTTAAACAACCAATTGAGATCCTTTTGAGATATTTACCATCAGAATATACTGTACTGTAATGATAAAATTGACAATGAGGATAAACAGCTGAAGCTCTAATCTATTATTGTACGTAGAGCATAAACAGAACCGATAGATCTTATAACGGGCGAGATACGTTTGAGGCTGGTCCGCCAGACGAAATTCCATTGGCCGAGGTTCTGTTAGAAAAGGTATGACGAACTGTATTTTGGGTAAGGTATTAACTTCCCTGAAGGAATATTACGAAGTTACCACTGTGTTGACTCGCTAACAAGACAGTAAATGAAATCCCGTACGGTATACAGTATATAATGAATAGCCACCACATCAAAGGCGAACCGACAAACTCGCACTTGAATCTTAGCGTGCACTTTAAAATCTGAAGACAGTCTTTTTTTTAACGTTATGGGCTTTTCGACTACGGATTTTTAATGTTTGAAAGTAAAAGTAAAAAAAAGTAATGTGGTAACTTCGCCTCACTCGGCACAAAAACTTTTAGTCGCCTATCTGTGATGTAAACCGAGGAACACTTGTACGGACAACTTCCAACGATACACAAACTCGGTTGCCTTGTGGGAGATCGACTAAACAGCGATTGGGTAAAGATTGGCCGAACGTATGCGAGAAATTAAGCAAATATTAAGATTGATTCATTGACGGGGATGATATATTATTGATAAGGTAGGAATAATGGTAATGAAAGAGTTCAATACTACGGACAGTGGCAGATCAGGGAGGACACACATGGCAGTAATGTATAAAGGAACAAGAGGATACAGACCATCAGACTAAATACTATGTGTAAAACCTTTAAACATCTATCTATTCCTAAGACTCGTGCAACTATGGGGAGGAAAAGAGCACTGACAGGGTTAAATGTAAGGAGATGCATCAGATAAATCATTACTATTAAAAAAAATATATGAAAAAAAAACTACTAATTGCAATTTTCTTCATGAAGTTACTACACACTACCGAGACGACGCCTTAATGATCTGCCGAGCCGACGTTGGACTTCTCGGACACGCTGCTCTGACCTTCTCGACGGACTACGGGTTAGCGATCATTAAGGCTTTGCTCTTCTCGTTCTCAATGTGATAAATAAAAGTTCCACCTTATGAATATCTTGTATTTCCAAACAATTTGTACAATATCTTAATTACATTCAGCATCAGAGTAAGTGGGCAACTGGTTCTCAGCCAAAGGCATTTGCTAATTATTGCCTGTGGTAGATTAAGTCACCAGCATAATGGAAGTAAGGAAACAGTAGGTATGAACCACCACACAAGAGTAACACGAGGACTGGGAGAGAGCCGAGGTGGTAAGTCTAGATGTAGGGTCGGGCAGGCGGGCGGGTGGGTAGACGGGTGAGCGGGTGAGGGAGCTAAAATATTTTGAGAAGCACCACCAGTACCTGGCTAAATATGGTTTGGTAATACTGGAAGGTTGACGTCCATGTCGCTTCTACTCACTACAGTACGAGAACCTCCATAACTTATTCACATTGCAAAGCCACCGAGGTGTGTGGCATGACTGCACCGTGAGTGTTGTCTAAGAGGGGTTGAGGCAAGGTTTATCAGCACCACATTTAGCACAATGCAGCCATATTATCACACTAACCATACGAATATTACCCACAACCTCACCACATCCAATCATAAAAAAAAGTATACAAGTAAACTTGTGTAAATCCAAAAACTGTTTCTAATCTATTACTGTTTGTGTGACCTATCATTAATTAACTCACCTTGGGAATATTTCCTTTACAGTTTTTAAAAAGTGGCTAAATCTTTAACATACTTTGTAAAATATGTAATAGTTAAAGAAGAAATCACACTGACAAAATTTCAAACATATCTTTTCCTCTTATGATTCACATGCAGTATTGTGAGAACACAGGGCTGGCTTCACCAAGTCATATGCAGTGTCAAGAGAGAGACGCATTTCGGCTTGGGATCCTCGGGTACGCGTACGATAAAAAACAAAACTCCGGGGATGCAGGCGTGGCCGAGTTAGTTCGACGCACGTCAAGTGGTCGGTGCTGGTGTGTGAGGCCGTGAGAGCTACAGGTGTTTGAGCGACGTGCTAACATGCATGTCTTTTGGATATATAGGGCAGCAATAATCGACTGTTGTTAAAATTGGGGCTTACGCACTGCAATGACCAAAATTTCAAATACACGTTAAACTCGCAATCACGTTCTGGCACGAACCGTATTTCTTCCTGTACCAATGAGTCAATACAGTACAAGGTATAAGACAATACTGCCCTGGTAGGTGGCTATACTCCCCTTGCACTATGACCTACAAAAACTCTCCATGAAAGAGAGTTTAAACCAATGTGTGTGTGGAATGATTCTAGGAACCTGTTATCTGTACCCCCTCCTATCACTACCTACCCTCTTCTGCCACTACTCTTCCCTAGTACTTTCCCTCTTCCTTTGATATTGTCTATACCCTTTTCTCCACCCTATGCACGGAAAAGATTACACACACACACGTATAGATTCTACGAGTGTCATTTTTATATTGTGCGAGGATTGTGCCGCGACTCCTGACTACTGGCGTAAGGGCTGACAAATATGTGGAATGAAAACTTACAAAAAAAGTTTGATCTTGATAATTTTTGCAGTTGTTTTCGGGCCGACAAACCGGATGTCGCACGAGTAGAATTTTCTTCGTATTAGTGTGTACTCCTATTGGATATCAATATAATCCCTAAAATAAGTCTCATGAGTTTATTTATTTTTCATATACTCAATGGGTTGCTGAAAATCCTCATCTGCATTCGTAAATTGAGAAAAAAATTTAAGATTACTTTGCCTAATGAGACTAGTTTTCCATATGTTTTACACTCACGATGGCTTTCAGAGTAAGGATGAAGGTGGCACGGCTAACTAATGTCCAAATTTTACTTCTGCTACCAAAATATACTTAAAATTGGAGAGTAACTATTGTAAATTAGTCCGTGATGGCAGAAGCTATGTGTACAGTCCAAAAACAGCCGTCGCCAATAATAAACTAGGAGGTAATTGTCGTGGCTATCTTACACCGCACCTAATGACTGGTCCTTATAAGACTGATTAATGTACAAATTTCCCCCATATAGGAAAGAAGACTTCACGAGGTGGACATAAATAAACAATGTCTTTATGTGACTCAAACTCGACTCTTCTGGTAATGTTTATATACAGTGCCACTACGAGTGTTATATTACCAATGATCACTATCTTAATTCTTCAATCTTCCAGTCTTTTCCCACTGTGATGCAGGGTGGGTGGTACTGAGGAGAGACACACACAAACCCATCAAAACTCCTTGCCATTTTTCATTCATCTTAACTGCTACATTACATTACAGTACTTCCCATATACAAGGTGCCAAATATCTATACATTCTATCCCCATCAATTTAAAAGACTTATATCACCCATAACCAACACAATCAACCCTAAAGAAAATGCACAATGCCCCGCAACTCTCTGGTCACTTACACGCATCGCTCCTTCCTTCGTGTCTTCTGGCGCATCTGCCGTAAGAGAGACGAAACCGAGCTACTTGTGTTGGTATTCCAATATTGCATTGTCTTCAGTTTTACCTTTACCCACATTATGCCAGAACAGTTGGGGGAGGGAAGTGAGTATAAGCCAAATTCATACCAACAACCAGAGAATATAAGTTAAGGACTAATTTCACAGCTTAATAGGTCACACGATACTAATTTTGCCTCTGTATTTCTAAATCACTTTGCTTTGGTTTATCCTCAGTGGCACAGAGAATAAAGTCAGAATTGTGTGTCGACAGACCCAATAATCACCGATATCTCGTTAACTGCGAATCTTTAAGGGAAAACCCAAACCAATGTACAGATATGCAGCTGGTCTGGAGGTATGCAACTTCCCAAACCACCCGAATCTTTGTACGCTGTTTAGGCGTCGCCTACGTTAAATGTTCACGACCGTACTCGAGTGACCCGAGTGATTTTTGAGTCCACGGACACGCGATAAATATTTTCGGGTCTTCTTTACGCGAGTGCATTCGCACGCACGCACGATCCAAAATCGGTATCGGGCCACCTCTCAACCCCTGAAATTACCAACTTAAACAAGAGATAAATATTCAGCACATAACACTTCCTCATAGCATCTTACATTTTCAATTCACAGACAAATTTTCCACCATTTTCATGAACACATTCCTTCGTGGCTTCTGAAATCATTGGGTTAATGCGTTTGAGGGGGGAGAAGTGCGCAATTACCGTGAAGTGGAACGAGGGTGCGCGATGGCCGACCCGACGTGAGGATGCTCGAGTCGTTGGCGTTGCCATCGAGAGCCACGCCACTTTTGTTGCCCTCCCGGAGCCGATTATAGCCAGACTACGAGAGATACTGAAAACGTCCAGGAAACTAAAAACGGATTTCCCTACGACTGATATGACGTAAAACATTCACAACATAAATATAAATAACATAACAGATCATGGACAAATTAAACCAAGAGGAGTAGTGGAAATGTACACAACATAAACCAGTAAAACAAACACTGAAAAGATTTAATCAGCAATCTTGTGACAAAACAGTTGGTAAAGATAATGAGACTCGTGGGTAGCAGGACGCGACATCCCACGAGCGTCTCGACAACGCATGCAGACTCACCGACCGTCACCCTGGGGGCTAGCCTCGACGTCCGTGTCCCTTTGATCTATTACCGGAAGACTAAAATAACCCCGATCGCTTTTGAGAGATATTACATTACGATCGTCTAGACGTTAAAATTGCAATTGTATTACCCGCCACTGGCCGACGAGGAATTTCTTGCCTCGTCGACTCGTCGACGTGCGAGTTCTGTCCCCCAGGGTGAAGACGACTAAGGAGTGCTGTGAATAAAGTTTGCTGAGCGCTACTAAAAGTGTTAGGGTGCTGGAATGTGGTGGCGCCGGAGCGATACCCTCGTGATCCACTTACCATTGCTTGAAATGATGCAGAGGAATAGAACAGAGTCTTTGTAAAAACTACTTGTCTGCCGACAAGTACTGTCACCAAATTTAAACTCCCAAGAATAATCTAATGAATGTGAAGTGAAGAAAACATGCAGTAAACTAGAAAACAAAAGAAAGAAATCTCAATATATAAGACACATTATATTCTCTCATATAATACAAAGTTGATAATTTAAAAGGTTTAGATAATGAACATAAGATCTAGCAAACTGTTAACAAGAATACACAGGACTTGTACTGCGCTCTCGAGGTCCGACAACGTTCGTAACTCATCGCTTATTCTTTATCGTCTGCGCGGTTGGTTCGCGTCGACTCGTGTCGGGTCGACCGAATATTATAATCCGGAAAGAATAACGTCGGTGTGAAATTCCTCTCCGACATTATTGGAAGGGAATAGAAATGCCCCAACAGAGTACGGGAGTTCTCGAACTAGCCACGTGGGTCGCTCGAGAGAGCTCACCGTGGGCTTCGTCGATTATTCGTGATCTTGTACAAACAAAAAACTTGACAGAGCAATTTAAACAATCTTATTCATAATACAAGTCATTGTATTAAGTGTGTTCTATTAATTAATTTATATCATTACTGTCTCTTTAATCTCAATTCACACAGAGACACTGAGAAAATTCCAAGACAAAGCAAATTTACTTTACCTTTAATGGCACTTAAGTTTAAAAGCAAAAACTCGCACTATTCTTTTCATATGAACCAAAATCAAGATGAACAGTGGAGAGCAAGTATGGGTAAAGTAAGGCAATGGCAGGAGGATCAAAAGTGTCCTCGGCGTTCCGCCCGCTGCGAGCCTCACGGCTAGGGGGCTTCTCCTCCGGCGCCACCACTCCACGGGAGGAGGTAAAGGGTAAAATTGTGAGAGGAATGAGGCTGGACTCTCCTACCTCGACTCTGCCGCATTGTAGTAGTCGTGGAGTTGGTTAAAGAGGAGGAAACAGAGGGGAGAAAAATAGAATGATTGAGCTTCAGCAAACACAACAATGCATAATAAGAAAGAGTAGCCCTTTGAGTTTTTTTTTCTGTCACGCCGCCACTACATCACACAAATATACTATTGTTTTTTTTTTAAAGTCCTAATGATTATCACTAACAATGAGGTCATCTTTATACCGTGACACACGCTAAGGTTGAGGACAGCATAATAATCATCAACAACTTGTATTATTTAGTGTAATATCATCACCACCAACATATTTGAGACCTAGAGGCTGTATCAAAATATTTAGTCAAACACATACCTATATGTATGCTCTCAGAGTTGCTGTTAAGGATTACATCTGATTCTACTTGGAAGTTTAAGACCTTAACACCAACTCTTACATCAATTATATGATAAACCACTAACAACAACGTATCAACTACGTGTGTGTATGCTTGTTAGTTTGTGTGTGCGTGTGTGTGTGTGTATTATTATATACATATTATATATTATTACTCATATATACTCATAAATCTGAATGTATTATACAGTACTTGTAGCTGTGGTAAATGTTTGCTGGGAAGATGGTAAACAATTACTGTATTTAAATGGGGCTTGACAACAACCTAAAGTATGCCACAGCAAAGGAGAGAGAGAATGTAAACAACAAATGGCAGTGCAGATTGGCCAAGACAGTTCAGACCACAGGATAGCCCCCAGGAGTTGTTACTGCACCTTATGACAGGGTTAAAATAACACGGGCCATCCTACCATCGCCCGAAACAAAAATGCATCACATAATTCAGGGATAACCACAAGGGCCGACGCGTTCGCCTTTCGCCCAACGACAAACAGTTGGGTGACGAGACGATTGACTTCTCATCTGCCGAGCTCTAAAATTTATAAAATATGACAAGATTGAAAAGTTTTGGTGCATTATGAAGATTTATGGGTACAATCAATAGATTATGTATGAGTAAAAATATATTATATATATATAAATATTTACTTATATTGTTTTACTCATTCTAGCCACACAGTATAATGTTCTGATTCACTGTAGACAACAATTCACCTCACTCAATGACTTAAATCTTATTCTGTGGTGATCCCTGTAATTATTTTATTACTGTACTTGTAAATGAACAAAATCACAACACCAGCTGATCAAAACACAATGTCCTGTATAAATTTCTCTGATTAATCTCACATTTATGACATAAAAAACTTCCTTGAAAAAATAAAATGAAATGTTTTTCTTGTGACTACACTACCAAAAACATTCAGCTGGATGAATAAATAGGAGTCAGCATTTAGAGGTCTGAACTGCACATTCTAGGCATCTTTTCTGACATGCTGATAACACAAAAAAAAATATTTTCACTAATTCTTTTTTCCATCTACACTATCAGTTTAACTTGGTAAAATGATGCACACATTTTCAAAAGCTTAGCTTACATATTTCAAAAGCTAAAAAATTTCACTGGTCATTAGAAATGTGCATTACACATTGTAGTAATTATAATAGCACAACAAAATACTTTTTCTTGGAAACAATTTTTATAAAAAATTCAAGAATTGACCAGTAAATGAAAATTGAAAATGCTCTAGGAAAATTTCCAATCAAAACAATAGACGTGCGGTCGGTTCCGAGTGCCGGGCACGTCCGCACGGTGAAAAAATCCCATTTCCGTGTTCTGTGTATATCTTACAGAATCCAAAAGAAAAATGTTTCGGCATTCACTATAACCTATCAAAATTACTACTCATATCACGAAGAGTTCACACAAATGTACACCAGAAAAAAGTCTTTGGATAACTGCCCCACAAATGAGGCCTTTAGCTCTACTGTACAACCCCAGCTCTGCACCTTGGGGACCACAGGGTCGCGAGTCCACAGGTTCTAACGGTCTCGTCTTCCAGAAAAGACGAAAGATTTTTCACTGTAACACTGGCAATTTCATTTGACATTCCTTCATCGACTCATTAAATCTATCTTTGTGAAGTCGACGTTTATCTCTACGGTAGTCTGTCGACGCGTGAAGCTCGGCAACTGAAATGAACGTTCCGATTTACTCGCAGCAATTTTCCTGTCGTCCCTAACGTTAATTCCCTTGCTATTTGGAGTAAAAAAATAAAATAAATACCGTTTATGGCGACGGAATAATTTTACGGCAAATTTTTTGTTTTGTTCGAAGCTAACAATTGGGCGTTTGTGACGGGATCGACTGCGATTATCGCCCGATGGAAACTGAAAATGGAGTCGTTTCAGCCGTCATTAATCACTTATTCCTACATTATTACTTCTTGTGAGTTTTGGTCCTGACACCATAAAAATTAGACTGATTCCTAGGTGAGTATTGTTAAGCATGGGCGTGTAGTGATGTGGCCTAATGCGTAGTGGCGGCGGTGAGGGCAGAGAGAAGGCAGCAGCAGCAGACAGTAAGCAGAAAGGTACCGTGGGCGGGGGCACTGGTGGAAGGGGCAACGCTACTGTACTGCTCGGACGGCCCCGACCCGCTACCTGGAACTGCCGATGGATCTGTAACACACATAACAACCCCACACTCAGCGACAACAACCCCACACAGAGACATAGAGAGAGGGGGGGGAGGGAGTTACCCAACATAGGCGCTGCCACTCAACAGACATACACACACACACACACACACGCAGCTACGACACAAACTCCATTTTTACATATATACTTACAATTAACTTAAACACAGAACACACATACTTACCAATGAATCAAGTGACTCAAGATATGATGTGTAGTCAAGCAATAGAGTGAACATTACTAAGATTTAGCTGTACTGTATTTAAATTTTAAGAGGCACTTCCATTACTCTCAATCACAAACACCGCAACACTCGCCAACGTACACACTCCTTAGCGCTTCATCCTGTGCATCTGTTACTCAAACTGTCTACAGTACTCCAGCAAAATTCAATTGAACTATTGAGAATAAATTAGCAAAACACTACTCAAAAACTGCCTAGATCAGCAGCAATTAACTGAATTATTTAGAAGAGAACTTTGCAAAACATACATTAGATAAACTTACAGTGATATGACAGAAAATGCTGTAAATCTATTGAAAGCAAAAGACAGAGCAATCACTCACACACCAGTAGATTTAGAAAAAATTTACATATTAAAATTGATTAAATACTGATAGATTCTGCTTGGTGTTGAGTCTTACCAGTACAGTACTTTAACTTGTGCCAGAGGTTCATGGTGATGCATTACTGTAAGCTGTTACCGATGAATCAAACCGAAGTTAAATATATTCAGAAAGTGACTAATGAGAGGGGAGGGGGGCAATCAGCTTAGAATATAAATTGTTGGAATATAATGAAATAATGTAATTTAGTTTATGTCTTAAGTAAATTGAGATAATTAAGTTTACAATGACAAGTACGATGAAATAATTCAATTTATAATTTCTCGCTCGTAATGGGACTCGTCGGTGAACTAGACGCGGCAAAGTACTGATAATGTTGTGCCTGAACGCGTAATGCATTACCTCTTCTTTATTCTGTACTGTAACTGTAGCAATAATAGACCGCGGTAGACCCGTACGTTACCGGAGTGTTGTATTTGCCGAGGAGAAGAGGTAAAGACAGCCAGAAAATGAGGACTTGGGGAAATTATCTTAAAAATTAATCATGCATTCGAACACAAGGCCGACAATGTTAATCACAGGTGCCGGTAAGACGACAACCGGCAGTATCTTACAGTGAGAATACGAGCAATTCTGGGTAGCCATGCACATGTAACACACAGAGCACATTAATCCTGATTGGTAGAGCAAGTGCTTTATGTACAACTTGTAGAGAGAATACAAAATGAAAATGAAAGTTTACTATCTACACAGAAACAGTGACAATACTGTATAGTAAATAGCCGATACAATTTCTTAATACAGATGAAAAAAAACTACATCAAACAGAGAGAAATTATATGACATAAGCTAGAAAACTGCATAAAAAAAGACTGTCATTAGCATATGTAAATCATTTAGGATTTAGAAGATATATATACTCCTCAAGTACTTTTAATCATCTATTTCTGCTTCCTCTTGAAACTAAACATTGAAGGAAATAATCAACTTCAAACCTGGGCATTCTATTATGGAAGAGTTATTGAACACTCAAATGTAAACACTTGTGGATACCTTACTTTATCCCGCGTGCGTTAAGGTGGCTGGGCAGACGGGGTACTGTGCCGTTCTACGAGGGGGCCAAGCTATACGATGACTAAACTGGCTCCGGTTATACACGAACTGAACTGAAGTACGAGTGGGTCTGGGCCATAGCCTAAATATATACTCAAAATACTGTTGTAACGATGAGGAATATATATTAAAATCCGATACCCTACAAGTGCATTCTGTGCCTATATATACGTACATTATACATATTTTTCTTGTGAATAATCTAAAGTACGTTTTATAATAATTCAAACCAGATTCATTACCTACAATTAACTACTCTACTGTGGTTATCATCTCAATTCCTTATTTAATTCAAAACAATAACTTCAGTAACATCCTTAACTCAGTTTTTGTCAAGATAAATGATACTTAAACTTCTGCAGTAATTAAAATTCTTGAACGTATACAGCCAAGACATCAATACACACTAATTCGTAGATGTGAGAAACCGATTGGCCGTTTCCCAAGGTTTAACGGGGGATTATGGGTCAAATGAACACCGCTTAGTAAAATAATGAGACTAATTATGGCATATATTAACTTTCTAATAGACTATAACCAAGTACTTAATCAAAAATTTATTTACAAGAATTCCTTTTCAAATTTATCTACAATTTTTACTTGTACACTCGAGGTCAATAGTTCGCTCTCTGCCAAACTGAAACGGCATTGGCCCCAGAAGAAATAAAACGGACGACAGTCGGGGTAAGTGAGTAAGTTCGGAGATTCATTCCTGTGATTCGGTTTTACTGCAGGGAGCAAGGCTTTGGTCAATGACTTTACATACAGGGAATACGTACTTGCTTTGGGTGTAAAAATATCGACTGTATACTCATCGTGAACCAACACGTGAAAAACTATCCCTACGCCTAAATAATCCTACTCTGTGCATAAGGATTACGATGAACATACCGTGAGCAGTCTTGATAACTGCTTCAGCTGGGATTGAGAAGCCGATTTCGTTGTGGGCGCGCAGTTCGATCCTGTAGTGGGTGTTGCTGCGCAGGCCGTCGATATTGTAAGTCGTCGAGCCGGGATATTCGACCACCTCGGTTGTCTTGGTCCCGGTGCTTTCCCAAGTTCCCGACACGTTGTGGACCTGTGAGTTCGGGACATTAAGATATCTCCAGAATCTCCTCGACTACAGTTTAAAATATCATATCCGACTGAAGACTTACAAATTCTTTTAAGAGGTTATGGGTTGTAGTAGACCCTACGGATGGTGCTTCATAGCCCTCGTAGTTGCACCACCTCAAACTAAGACCTAGTAAATGGTTCTTAATAAACCCCCTAAATTAATACTATACCCTAACCTAACCTTACCTTGAAGACATGCACCCTCTTATCCTGGCTTACGATACAGCATATACTGCAGTACTGTTTAAACTACACAATACTAAACGATACTCTTTTAATTTAACCTCGAGAGTATTTAAAGCACCACTCGAGCACTTACCTGGTAGTAGATGATCTGGAAGTAGTCAATCTTTTCACCATTATCAAGAGGAACTTGCCACTGTAGCATGTACTGATCAGGGTATGGCAATTCATTCACGGCTTTGTCTAGGTTGAAGATCAGAGGCTCCTCCGGCTGTGCTCGCCTGGGCATTTCTTCGGTCTGCAAAAGATATATGTAGTTTTAAAATGGCCAAAAAATGTGTGTGTTGGCTTCAGTACACCCTAACTTACTCTCAGGCTGGCATAATGCTATCAAACGCATCATTCCTGTTGCTTTTAACTGCTCCAAAATGTAGTTTCACAGACTTAGTTCACTAGTTATCAGGAATTAATGATCTGATGGCATTGATGGCTTCCCTTGGTCAAATTACCCTTTTCTTACTACCGTTTGTATATCTTCTTTATCTACATTATTTATACATCTGCAGTATGTGCAATAAACCTTAACTATGTACATTATTTATATACAGTACCTACACTCTGTATGTTTACTGTGTTCCAGCACAACTCAATATAAACTTGTATGATAATTTTACTTCCTGCTTAAACAGATTACAAGGGGTGTCTGCCGAGCCTAACACACTCCGAGAAGCATCGACTATATCCCGGGATGACTACGCTCGATATCGCTCGGGATAAAATCTTGGTGAACCGTAGTCAAACTTACCTTCTCACCACTCCACTGACCTCTTCCGGCCTCGCTACGGGCGGCAAAGCGGAACACGTACGTCTCCTGGGGCTTGAGTCCATCCAGGGTGTAAGTGGAACCTAAGAGTTAAAGTGTACAGAATAAAGCTTCCATTTACAGGTTAATTTATCATAAATGTCACCTGTAACAAAAGCTATAGTTTCAATGTATTTCTTTTATGAGTTTATCCTAACCTGACCATAGAGATAAAGAATTATTAGTAACCTTTACCTATCTTATCTAACAAAACCATACATAACCTTTACTATTTTTTATAAGATGTATTCTGTGATGGTTTTCCTCCTCTTCCACAACAAAGTATGTATGTATGTATGCACTGTATGTATGTATGTATGCACTGTATGTATGTATGTATGCACTGTATGTATGTATGTAACTATCTATCAACTCAACCAATCACCAGATATATTATAATTTCTCAAGCCCAAAATACAAAAAAAAAAATTGCACTAGATGTAAACCTTTAGTCCAGAAGCGTTCCTCGGACTCGTCCCAAGTCTCGCCCTGCAGACGGTACTGCACGAGGTATCCCTGAATGGGCAGTCCACCGTTATCCATGGGGCCTATGATATCCCAAGTGATGGTAGTTGCAGTTATCTTCTCGATCTGTGAAAGCCACCATCGTTCTCATTAGCTCGTCTGCTTAAAATTACAATCTTAGGCATGTGTATATGAGTTGGTCTGGGTGAGAAGGAAGGAAGAGTTGTATGAAGCATAATATTCATGAAAATATTACCAGCATGTATGAAAAAGTTATTCATCAAAAAATTACCAAAATGTATATAAATGTATCCACAAAAAATAAAAATATACACGAAAAGACCGTCAACTTTTTGGTTGCACTATTGAGGGGTATCAGAAATTATTTTAGACACGAGAAAAATTATCGTCGTCCGGTGTTAAAGTTACGATAAGACGCGTTACGTCGCCGGTCGTTTACCTTGGCGCTGGTAACCGTTCCTGGGGCATGGGCTTCCCTGAGTTCCAGATCCTGTTTTTCCGTTCCGAGCGTGTTGGTGGCCTGGCAGGTGTAAGTTCCAAAGTAGCTCTGGCTGACGGGGTTAACTTTGAGGACGCCAACGGGACCATGGCTTAGCAGTTGTAGATTTTGGTCGTTTGCGTCGACTTCTTGGTTACGAAGGTACCACTGAACTGTAGGATAGAAGGAGAAAAAAAAACTGGTTATTTTTCCATTCTTGTTAGTCCTTTTGTATAGTACTGTATCGAGTAGCCCATGTCCTGAAGGGTCAGCTGAAGACTACAACTTCCAGCTTATTTAACCTTAAGATTAAACCGCCTTAACACTAATCTTATCTAATTTAACCTAACCTAACTCACCCCAAGCAGTGTACAGGTGTTAAATTAGCTTCAGGTCATATCACATATTTATTACAAAATCAAAGTATTGTTTATGAAGAACAACACCCCAACTTATTCCACCTTAACATTAATTACCTTTAACACTAACCAAACCAAACCTAACCTAACCTAACCCCCAAGATGTTTTATTATTGGGTGAAATAAGCTTAACGGACTAATCTCTGGGTCGTCCAACACTCTCTATAAAAATCTCACTAGTTGCGTTGGGGATGGAGGTAACGAGGCAGGTGAGGTTGACGGGCTGTTGTTGCCATGACCACAGTTCATCGTAAGGTTGTTCCTCAAATGAAGGAGGGAACTCCACTGTGATGTGTCCCCAGGCCTGTGTCTCGCCACCTTCGGATTCGGCCGTGCAGGTGTAGAGGCCGTCGTCTTGGCGCATGACACCTCGGATCTTCATTCTAGGTGATGGATGTAAAACAATAGAATTACCTATGGTGGATGCAGAGAGAATAAAGAAGGGAAGCAGAACAAACAATGATGATTTTACTCAATATCTAACTATTTAAAAAACAAAAAATCTAATGACCAACAAACAGGTAATATATATGTCTCACACTGTTAAGAAACTTCAACCTCCAGTTACCTAAAAAAACAAACCAATCGCATTGTGCAAGTGTTCCGTAATGTGCCGTACCAGGTAGCATTACTTTACTGTTTCTTAACCACTGGTGTACAGGGTTACCTCTGTTAAATAAATCATCTTCCATCGGTCAAATATTAAAAGTGGCATCCTAGTATTGAAGTAGACAAAACATAAACCTATACTACGAGTTATTGAAAGATCTGGCTTCTCGACTCCTGGACGTGAATGAGTTTATTGTTCCAGGTAGATAATTGGACAAAATACTGTACCGTAATGCTTAATACTTACACCCCCATTGGTCGTCCCTGGTCGTCAATCTCCTGCGACACCTCAATTCTGTCGTCTTGGTTTATTCCGTTTAGGAAGGGATGCTCGTTTGTTTCCTTCTTGAACACCAGTTCTGGGGCTGGGTCACCTGTAGCGATGCACCTCAACTCTAAATCTTTATTAACCGATTGGGTAACGTTGATCAACTGTTCGATCTTGGGTTTGGTCAGAACCTGCAAGTTGGCCGATGCGACGGCGTCTCCCGCCGGGTTCGTTGCCGTGCACCGATAGGTGCCGGAATGTTCGGGTCGGAGATTCATTATTCTCAGGATGCCTTTCTCGTTGTCGACAAAGTAATCGGCGTTACTTTCGAGGGGTTCGTTATCATTGTTAACCCAGGCGTATGATGGGTTAGGCTTGCCAGTGGCTTTACAGTTGAAGGTGACAGAGTCTCTCTCGACACCCTTGGCATCTTCTGGGGGCGTGTCAATGACTGGGGGAATGTACACTTCCACCTGAATGTCTCTGTGTTCGATGGACCCCAACGCAGGCACGCGAGCGCGACACCGATACGTGCCTTCGTCTTCCTCCGTTACTTTTTTTATCAATACGCCATCTTGCTGGATGATGTGGTTGTCATCTGGAAGAGGAAATAACTTTAGACAAATCTCTACACATACAGTACAATGTAATTAACATATTCTCTCTCCACAATTCAAATGATAAAGAATAATTAATACTGTAGTGACATTACCATATACAACACTGATGAATAAGGTTAAAACATCAATGAAATAAGATGCAACGAACACGAGATTCTGGCACCGGATTGTAAAATTATAGAAAGAATGAAAAAAAAAAGGGAGCAAGCACAACACACAATTAGATAATACAAATAAGACTCGTAAGTAAACCTCGTCAACCGTACAGAAAAGGTAAATGAATCCGAGTTAGAGAATTGTATTGTACAATAAGGTCAGCACAACATAATATGAAGTAGAGCAATAATGTGTAGATTAAAGAATTGGTGACGTGTTAATGTTGCTCTTTAACTACCGTACTACTGAGGTCTTCAAGTACACAATATGAGATCAATTACAGTACAACTACTATCAGTAATAGTACTACAATATTACTACAAATACTACTGTACTGTACTATACTGTATTAACACAACAAAATAACAATGAATACTATTATTGTACCACAACAACAAAAATAATAATTACTACTATACTATTACAGTACTGTACTGTATTTATAAAACCAAAACCTTATACAGTACTGTAGTTCACACAATTCAACATGGCCATTTCTTAAACAACTTGAGCACAGCCACGACAGAACTTGTACAGTTGAACGTACCATTACTGAGGCGTACAAGGTCCTTCAGCCAATCAACAAGGGGCGATGGCTTGGCACTTGGAGAACAGCGAATCTTGGCCTCCGTTCCAATGTGGGGCGTCTGATGGGTGGGGGTGTCTCCAAAATCGATGTCCACTGTTGGCAAAATAGGAAAAATTAAACTGTGAATATATCTTTGTCTTATCCACAGAGCTTTATGTGTAATACTTTACTTTATCCTCTTCGCCACCGATTGGTTTGTTAGCCACTTGGGTAGTCGGTCAGGTCTTTTACACACTGTTGGCGAGTACTGGACATGAACAGTGTTGCTCATAATGATTAGTTAACATTTTGACAAAGGTGTAAGAGCCTAAATGTTTATCTAAATATCGTTGGCACTTACTGAATGACTCGACGGCCAAGCTAGCAGAGAGCTTCTGGTTGCCGGCGTAGGTGGCGGTGCAGTTGTATATCCCGGTGTCTTGTTCTTCGAGCTTGTTGATGAGCAGGTCGAGCTTACCAGGAGCTTCTAATCCCTCAAGGGTGATTATCCTGGTGGAACAGACAAGCTGGGTTGACACCGAGACTCATAAACAAGAACACAAATAAATGTATATACAAGAAGCAAAATATTGTAAGGTGGCAAGAGTTTGGCTCAAAAAATTGTCAAAGTTTTCAAGTTAAAAAATCTACAAGTATGGGTCAAACATTTTCTCTAATCATTTACATAATTATTTTTTCTCAATTATTTAAGAACTTTTTATTTCAAGATCTATTCCTACTACATCATATATAATATACTACATTGTAGCTAAACTGTATACTGTATATATATTTATTCAGTATAGATGTAATAGTGTATAATTCTAAATGATCAAATGAATGTTAATATTTGAACAGTATAGTTTTCAAGGAATAAATTACACTGTGTTGAGTTGGCTGTTCAAATATGTAAATACAAAAATTAATTCTGCTTGTGTTGAAAGCCTAATAATGTATACTGTACCTCCATAAAATAGAAGCATAGAGACTAATAAAAAATCACTGGAATATTGAAAAAGAGAAAAGGTGATGAACTCTTAATTTCTTTTGGCAAATACGCAAACTTGCTGAAGAAAAAAATACAGAGTTAATAAAAATTGTATTGCAAAAAGGATACAAATAAGTCTACAGTAATTGTTTTTTGTTTGTTTTTATATACTGTATATAGAGAATAATGTGATGATAAAATGCAGGTGAACACTATAATCACCTGTAATCGCTGAGCTATTCCCAAAATTGCTTCGTTAAGAACCAATTTTAAGCCAATGAAGCTGATTATTTGCTGGTTGTTTAAGTGAGAACCAAAACCACAGACAAGTATCCATATGGCCATTTTTCTTCTTCACTTTTGTACTAAATATCTAACTCGCTATAATTGTCATTCCTGATTAGTGGAAAGGGGCGGGAAAATATGGCTCGAGAGTTAATGCTGTAAAGACTAAAGTAATGGTTGCCTTCTAAATTGGAAATAAATCCTAAAATAAAATTATGGTAGACAACAGGGGATCTTAAACTAGTGAAAAACATTGTTTATTTGTGAAGAAACATTAGCTGTGATGGTTGATATTTGGAAGAAATCTTTAACTAAAATAGGGTAAGCAAAAGCAGCATTTAATAATCTAAAAGACCTAATGAAATGACGTTAACTTCAATTGGGTAGAAAAAAAAGGTCTGGTGAAAGATTTTATATGGCCAGGACTGATGTACGGGTCAGAAGCGTGGACCACTTTCAGCAGACACCAGAAAGATGTTGGGAGCCTTTGATATGTGGTGTTACAGGCAAATATTAAGAATAAGCTACACTGACAGGAAAACAAATGAAGAAGTATTAATATTAGCAAAAACTTTAAGAGATAAACTTGAAATGTATAGAAAAAGAAAAATTAGATACGTTGGTCATATATTTAAGGACGAGGGGATAACAGATATATTAATGGGCAAAGTTGAGGGTCCCCCAGTGAGATACAAAACCATGGCGGATTGATAATGACAACCCGAGAATGTTTAAGAAAGGAGTACCGGGGTTGCCAAAACTCGGATATGAGGTTGGTACTCCGATTGACTGATTTCCATTCAATTATTGATTTGGTTAAGTACATACGGTGTCTGTATTCAAATTAATCTACCAATTACCCAACCGATCAACCGATCAATCAGACGTTAAATTCGCGGTTCTTCTCGGTCCGTCGCTGCGTTGCCGAGAGTCACTTAACAGCCAGCAATCAATCGAGAAATTGTAACAGTCGCTTAGAACGCCATGATGTACGTGAGGCGGCTCCCTAACTGTGTCACTGGCTGAGAAATTATTGTCATGTGTCTCAGTGACAGAACATTAAGGCATTATATTGAGATTGAAATTCAGAGAAGAAAAATCCTCTAGCAAACTCAAGCAAGAGATTCTTATATATTAGTCTGTGTTATCATTCCATTGTTGAAATACATTAGAGGTAGATTGGTAAAATTGTCTCCAAAATTAGAAAGCCAACGTGCACACACACACATCCACAGGTTTAGCTTCAGTGAGGAGGTAAAGTTTAATCTATTTTTTTCCATCTATATCCAATATAAACATTTATTATTTTTATGAGGAAATTTGTCTTTTGTTGTCTTAATCCAGTGACTAGGAAGACTGAGTAGTGCTGTACTAAGTCATCGTTCATTACCTATCTGCAGTGTTTCTGAGCCTGTGAAACTTTATTAAATATTATGTAGTACAAATTATTGAAATCTTTTACAACTACAGAACACAATTATATTTTGTTTCTAATCTAATATTGTATTGTAATTTAACCAAGTCTTACCAGCACTAAATACTCTCTTTCTAATATTTTGATGACAATCCCATTACAAATTATTCATGCTAGAATGTGATAAAAGCTAATGATGAAGTAATGCATATTTAGCTTAACTGGTTAGCCATGGAGACAGGTGGCAGCACCACAACCCTCGGATGGTTCAACGCCGTCAGTGATGGTGACACGCACCAGTACTGACGGTGAGACTACCATAGTGAGCTGTTAACATGACAAACACTCCGCCATCCTAACACCATGACTCACTGTAACTACCATGAATTGCCATTTGTTGCCTGTATGGTGACACTTCAACTATACACCAACCAGACTGCCCATGCAAATCTCAACTAACTGTTAGGGTCTAAACATGTTAGTCTCAGGTCCTAGCAGCACCACAGTAAGGGATCTGGCCAGGCTCTGTCTCTACACTGTGGGGTGGTAAGTTCACGGTACACCTAGATGCTGACGCCCACCTAACAGTCATGCAACAAAGGCATGCAAACGTACTATCATTTCGCCGATTTGGAACTTTGAGTATCATAGGCCAAAATTCTGAACAGGAATAACAGCATGCCAATTCATGGCAAAACTGATGCATTACACTGGCATTCCATACATAAATAATTAATGATAAACCTATGGCACATAATCCACTAGGGTGCATTACTCCTCAAACCTGCTCTATGCATCAGAATTTGGACCCAAATTTGGGTATTTTTTTAACTGCACTGTGTTTAAGATGAAATTGATAGCACAAGTAAACTGGTCAGTAAAATAATGAGCAGCCAGCAAGGCCCAGCATGTACGGTACATGTTCCGCAACAGAGGCAAGATGTCCGGTCAGCGTACTCCAGAGACCCAGAACCTTGGTGGGAGAAGTGTCTTGTGTTGCCTCTACATCACAGTAACTGATACTCATCACTTGTCTCCTCCTCGTGAGTGACAGTTTCTACTTGGTGGCAAAACCATATAATAAAAATAAATAAATACATATAATTATAAAATATGACTTGAGTCTTATGCTTACTGGTACAGTACACACAGGTTGTATGTTTGTGTGTGTGTGTAACATGCAAGCATATGCACATACACTCAACAAGCACTGAAATAACCACAATCACACTTATTGTTCACTCATATAAAACAGCAAGCATACTGACTGACTGACTGACTGACTGACAGACAGACAGACAGACAGACAGTCCATTCATATAAAAGACCAAACCTGTTGACACACACACACACACACACACACACACACACATATGTACAGGAGACCAAACATATCAACACACACACAACCAAACTTCACTGCTTATCTAAACCAAACCCAGAATAGGACAGACAAGTGGGCTTTCTCTCCCAGCCCTCAATATATAACTGATAATGATGAATGGAACGTAACAAAGGTCAGAAATATAGTACATGACCTGGATATTGGGTTTCTCGAGGTTGAACAGCCAATATGGGTACTTATTAGGGTATATTAATTTGAATATTGGCCTTCCCCTCCTCACTTTATACCACCCTAATGCTTACCTAATCTACCCTAATGTAACTTATTACTGTACTGTATTTACCATAACCCTATCTACCCTAAGCTAATCTAACACAAACCTAACCTAACCTACTATAATTATCAGGTGAAATGAGCTGCCTCACTTTTAAAACATATTTTCTCTTATTAATGAACTCAAGATTGTCCAAAGTTTGAGTTTTATGTAGTGGTGATAACTATATTACCTCCATATATATTAGTTAAGTTATTTGATGTAGCACTAACTGTAAACTAGAAGACATGATGTGTGGTATATGAAAACACCTATGAGATAAAGCTATTGTATGAGGGAGGAAGTGGCTGATGGAATGAACTGTGGGGCTGAGAGATGACAGAATATCAGGTTACACAAGTCACTTCCACCTACCACCACCCTTAACTTGTCTACGCTAATTCGACATATTGTGCACCTACTGCTATTGTCAATAACCCTCAATTACCATACTGTATTCCAATGACTTTAGGTGATTACAAGTCGAATATGTGAATTAAACAGATTGAGTTTTGACCACACTTTAACCTAACCCTCTCACCAGAACCTAACCATACTCTGTAGACTTTACATTCTAAGTCAAATAAACTGAGCATTAAAGTATTTTATGTACGTTTTAGTTATAGTTACGGATCACCTGAAGAATCTCCACAACCCCAGCTTATTTCACCTAAAGGTCAACCACCCTAATGCTATTTGCTTAGGTTAGGTTAGGTAAGCGATAAGGTTGGTTAATCTTTAGGTGAAATAAGCTGGGGTGGATGTTCTTCAAGTGATCCTTACCTGGAGGAGGATAAATGGGGAAATGTCATTATATTTGGGCCTTTTAGAACAGCCATGGGAATACTGGAGTCAGAACGCTGTAATTCTTCCACCAATTAGTAAGCAATACAGTATATTTAGGGTATGATTTTACTTAATTAGACTTCTATAATGATCCTAATTATCTAACCGCTAAAATAAAATTAAAATAATTAGGACAACACTTTTTTCGATGCTTATTTCTATAAAGGCCATAGAACAACACCCAAATGTGGAAGTTTGAGACAAGGAAAAAATATATGAACTGTTCTTCAAGCACAATAAAATGTGTTCTACCGATAATGTTCTCGAGGTTATTAAGTTTTAAAATGGGTCGGATATTTATTTTGTCTCTGGGTCGATGCATACTGTCACAAATAGTCGGCTACCACATAAAACACCATCTTTAAAAGTGCCATTAATGTGTGGGTGTGTTTGGTGTGTTTGTTGGTGCTAAGGTGAAACATCTATACTACGTAACCAAAAACACCGCTTAATTTGTAGCCTCAAGACTTTACTTTTTTTTTTACTTTTATTATTTTTACATAATTAAACCAACAACATATTTATTTTACTGCTAAATTCCTTCATCTATGTATACAGTGACGGTGTGTAATGTGGTGTTACTGCTTCTGGTGCTAAAGGTTCCATTAAGGACAAGCTAAGTGAGGTATTATACTGGGTAATGTGTGGGAGGCCATGGCTAAGGGAGGGGTAGGAGGAACAACTGGGCACCTCACTCTCTCTCAAAACTTTTGCTACAACATGCTCTACCACGGCTCAATCCTCCCTCCCCTCACATCTTCACTACACTACCTTCACCTCTCACTTACACCGAGGAATATTTTTAAGTGTATGTGTTATGTGTGTGGCAAGACCATCATTTGTCGACTTATAATACACGGGCAGGTATTAAATACGGGATGCTTAATAAAATGCGAGATTATGTTTCTATATACGGTCAAGTGTCCGCTTAACCTACACGATGCGTTCAGTCAAACCCGGAACGTTAAGCGAACACCCACTGTATACCTCAAACACCAAGTACAGCGGGACATTTTGGGATGCAGGTCCGGCTAAAAAAATAGGTTACATTTGCATTCTCGTTCACTAAGACTGGCTAGGGTTCTCTCTCTCTCCGCTACACCCTCGACTTAAAGCACTCGTTGCCAAGCAGGGGGGGAGGGTTAAGTGATATCACAACCCCTCCTCCCAGGCTGGTGTAATTTGGGGGGGGAAGGGGGTGATGGGTTTATAGCAGGGGTATTAAGTGAGGAGGGGGTAAGGCAGGGGGCTACAGAATAAGGAGGGGTGGGTTGGGAGGGGGAGGTGGAAGGGTGTTGCAGCAGGGATGATGGGCGGGAAGGGAGGAGGGGGAGAGGGGGTGACAGCCATAACCTCCTTACAAGACAGGAGGGGGAGGAGGAGTCAGTTGATAGTCGAGCTTGTAACAGTTTAGCATCACCTGAGGGGGGAGGAGTTACAGTAGATGGGGGGAGAGGGGGGCGGGTGGGAAGGTGGGTGGAGAGGTAACCCGCCAGAGCAGCGCACCACCCACAGCCTACCTGCGAGGCCTGTCGCCGCGGAAATAAAGGGGAAAAAAACAGGAAAAAGCAAAAGATCAAGTCACACGGTTTGAAGAGGAGGTGTAGATTAGAATCCAAACACCCCAATGACAATAAGTGGCATTATAGCCTGTGTTTGAATCAATTAAAAGAGTATATAAGACATTAGAGAATAATTAATAAAAATAAAGCTGAAGTATTATTATTATTGTTATTAATTTTAGTTAATAATATAGTAAAGAAATAATTCATGATGTGTACAATAAAATATCAATCAGTATACATGATGTACCACCAGACCATTTGTTGTGGTTACCTACCTACCACAATCCTGGCCCCTACCACTAGCTAGCTAACACCATCCTGGCCCCTACCACTAGCTAGCTAACACCATCCTGGCCCCTACCACTAGCTAGCTACCACCATCCTGGCCCCTAACACTAGCTAGCTACCACCATCCTGGCCCTACCACTAGCTAGCTACCACCATCCTGGCCCCTACCACTAGCTAGCTAACACCATCCTGGCTCCCTACCACTAGCTAGCTACCATCCTGGCCCCTACCACTAGCTAGCTACCACCATCCTGGCCCCACCATACCACTAGCTAGCTACCACCATCCTGGCCCCTACCACTAGCTAGCTAACACCATCCTGGCTCCCTACCATTAGCTAGCTACCACTATCCTGGCCGCTACCACTATCCTGGCCCCTACCACTAGCTAGGTACCACAATCCTGGCTCCCTACCATTAGCTAGCTACCACTATCCTGGCCCCTATCACTAGCTAGCTACCACCATCCTGGCTCCTACTAGCTCACTAACCACCCTCCCTCCATGCTACCCCCTCCCTCCTCCTATCTCTCCCGTCTCTCCACTGATAATTTCCTTCCGCCTCTCTCTCATTATTCCACTTGTGTCTGTCTCTTATGTTCTGTCTGTCTGTCCCTGTCTACTTGTGATTGTCATTCTTCGTTTCACTCTCTCTCCTCACACCCTCCCTCTCTCCTCCTCCAGCACTCCCTCTCTTCTCCTCCAGCACTCCCTCTCTTCTCCTCCAGCACTCCCTCTCTTCTCCACCCCCTCACTCCACTCCCGGGTGAGCTTAGTCCCCATCCACCACATAATCCAACGCCTACAATGTAACCCTGATCTTACAGTCAACAATGTCATAAACCGACCTTGACCTAGTCTCTGCTGCCGCCACCACACTCTAACCACCATACTGCATCACACTCCATTACATTGCATCACACTATACCACACTGCATCACACTCCACCATACTGCATCACATTCCACCACACTGCATCACACTCCACCATACTGCATCACACTCCACCACACTGCATCACACTCTACCACACTGCATCACATTCCACCATACTGCATCACATTCCACCACACTGCATCACACTCCACCACACACACACTGTACTAAAGTCTACCACGCTCCTTCCTCTATCACCACAACCCACTGTACCACCATACCACATGACCACACATCACCACTACTACCACACACGTCACCGTAACACAATGCCAGCACCACACACCGTCTTGGCATTGGTGTAAGGGAGGGACACACACACACACACACACACACGGGGTAGGGGGGGCTGAGTGTGTGCACCTTATCATGACCATCTACCCGAAGCTGGTCCTCTTGCCTACCCTGACAAGACTGACTCTCTCTCTCTCCACCTTAAAAAACCCCCATCCCCCTTATTCCTTTTCATCCTTCCTAACACCCCCTCCCTAATCCTCCCCATCCCTCCTCATCCTTCCTAACACCTCTCTACTCCTCCCCATACCTCCAAACACCCCATCCCTTCCCCCCCACTAACATATAAGAAGACTTTAAATGGGAAAAGTAAAATACGACCGTCGTATCTGACTTACGTCCCGTCACTGTTGGGGATGTCCCTTCCATTGGGACCTGACCATTTCATCTCTGTCACTAGTTCAGAATCGTCGACGTTAGCGGTGCAGGAGACGTAGACCGCCTGCCCCCGCGCCTTCAGTATACTGGAGGGTAAGAGGTCCAAGGTTGGTTCCTGCGCCACGCTCACTGTAAAGCAAAAGAGAGTTGAGGTGCGGTCAGTTAAATCATGATCTGTGTGTGTGTGTGTGTGTAGTAAAGTAATGTTGATATGGTAACAATAACAACAAGAATGGCTTAAACAATGTGAATAATGAAACCAACAATAACAATAACCCCCTAGAGCTGATGCCAACGAGTATTTTTTTTTTTTCATACGGGTTCATGGGATAGGGCCACAGTATAGGGCCACGCTACGGGGTCACGAAATAGGGACACATTACGCGGTCATGGGATAGGGCCACACTACGAGATCACAAAATGGGCCACACTAGGGGATCATGGCATGGGGCCACATTACGGGGTCACGAGATGGGCCACACTACGGGTTCATGGGATAGGGCCACAGTACAGGGTCACTAGATGGGTCACACTACGGGATAGGGCCACACTACAGGTTCGGGCCACATTACAGGTTCATGGGATAGGCCCACACTACATCGTCGACTTACACGCGATGATAATGGCCACGTGAACGAAGAAGGCCATGGTGGGCGGATATGTGGACGAGATGGGGGGTGTGTGGCCACCTCAGACACCCTTATCTTGGCCATCAGCTGTGTCTTGTGGCCCCGCCTACCCAACCCTCACTCCGACAAGCAAATCCAGGAACCACTCCAGAGGGAAATACAACTTTACCGATATTATTTCTTTTAGTTTCAAATTACAGCAAAATGAAAAATAATCCTGTATTTTGTATTGCTTTTCAGGGATAAAATACAGTCCTGGAATACATAAATGACTGTATTGCTGTATTTTTCTTTGGTAATTATATAATGTTTTAGTGCATGGTAAATACACCTTAGGACTTACACGCCATTAAACTCATAACTTCAACAAGATGAGTCATGATGAATCTTGTTTACGTGTGTTTTTCAAGACGTAAACATTGGTTATTGTTATAAGTCACTAACACCAGTTTTAAGTCACCTGTTGAGGCCTAATACACAACAGGTACACGTCACGTAGTTTGTAACATCTACGTGGGTGTGTGGGCACGTGGGTGGTGGGCACGGGTATGTGGACGAGTCACTCCGCCTCGGATGAGAGACCTCCCGAGACTGGCATCACCTATCTGTAACCTACCTCACCCCTCCCAACCCCTACCCTTCTTCAGATCCTCCGGCACCCCTACCCTCCCCCAGGTCCTCTCCCCACCCTTATTCTCCCCCCTCCACCATTGATATAATAAAACACCTGGACTCGGGAACCAAAAAGAATATAGTCTAGTGCATCGCCACGTTTTGTGATTGGTCAGCTGCACGTGCTTCAGGTTGACTGGTGGGCGGGGCTAACAAGTGCCTCTTGGCGTTCCGGTTGCCCGCCATCTACTGATAAGAACACCGATGACCCCTCCCCCTCCCCACCACACCTACCCCTCCCTCATAATTCAGGTCCCAGCAAAGAGTTAAGTAAAATAACAAACAAAGAAATTACTTGTTGCCACATGTCAACATCACAGTGGGAATATAAGAACCCCACCACCACAATCCCTCCAGCCCCCCCACCCCAGCCCTTCTCCTTCCAGCCCCTCCTCCTTGAAACCCTGGGTCAACATCGCACCTTCTGCTGCTCCTGAAGGTAGAGGACACCACGTCTTCCTCCTGCTGGCGACAGAGGTCAAGGTCGTGAGGTGAGGTGATGCTGGGTTACGTCCGACCCCCCCCCCCCTCACCCTACCTCCTCAGGGGCTATAGATCGGCCAAGACAAAAGTGTGTGTGTGGGGGAGGGGGAAAGGGAGGAATCTGTCGCGTCCAGCACATCCTGAAGCCTGTTGTCACGTCTTATAAATACTACCACAACTACTACCACAACTACAACCACAACTACTACCACAACTACTACCACAACTACTACTACCACAACTACTACTACACATCCTTAACCACACGGTGACAGGTTAATTAAGGTAAACATTATAAAGTTAACACATTACTAAGTTAACATCTCCGGCCAGGTAACTAACTACATGTGTTAGGGAGACGTGAACGCCACAATTAAGTGCCATAGTGCCATAATTAAGTGCCATGGTGCCATAACTGTCAGCGAGAGGGGGAAGGAAAGGAAGAGAAAATGTAGAAGGAGTTAGGAGAAAGAAGGAAGATGTTATAAAAAGGGGATAAAGAGGAGGAAAAGGGGGAAACAAAAGCCTAGGCCTACAGAGGGGATGCCTACGTAATCACCCTTATAACGAGGGGAAATAATCCATAGCGGTATTTTTCTCTTCCGTTATCTTTGCTGACAGTTCTGGGAGCAGCTCACAGGCCCTAGGAGATCACTAAATATCTCACTTTCTCTCTCTCTCTTTCTCTCATTTTCTCTCTCTACCTTATCTATCTATCTACCTATCTATCAATGTAGCTTGATAGATAATTACCATAATAACCTTTACTATTTATGAGAGGAATTCACCATGTGCTTGGTGTGTGTTTCATGGGGAAGGGGGAGGGTATGATGAGAGGGGGACACGTGTTTTAGCTCAAGTGGGAAGGGGAGGGGGGGGTAAAGGGGAGGGGTTTAGCGCAGGGAGCTCTTCAGGTGCTTGACGGCTCTCACGGAGCCTCCTTCAGTATCCACGTCGACCCCACACAATATATCTGATTGTGACCCACACCCTACGAGACACCCCACCCCACTCCGCCCATTCCCAGACACTCTCCCCTAACTTCCACCACACCAACCCCCCTCTCTCTCTCTCTCTCTCTCTCCTCTCTCTCTCTCTCTTTCTCTCTCTCCTTTAAACATAGCGTCAAAAATACCCAAAAGACTTGACTGACGACCGAATACAATCCCGCCTACATTCTCCTTCCTTTCTTCCTTCTTCCTTCCTTCCTTCCTTCCCCATCTTCAGTTAAAGAAGAATATAAAGGAGAGAAAGGTTAGAGAAGGGATCAAGGGAAGGAGGAGGTAAGAAAGAAAAAGAAAGAGGAAAGGAAGATGAGAGAAATAAGAAGAAAAAGGAAGGAGGGAGGAAGAAGAAAGGAAGAGAAGACAGCCAGGTGGGACGGAAGAAGTACTCAAGTTACCATGAGAGCGTGACCTACACACACACACACACACACACACACACACACACACACACACACACACACACACACACACACACACACACACACACACACACACACACAGCACAGGTAATACAAACAATATACATAGAATAAGTAGACAGACAATGTATATAGACCAATATTGGACAACAAAGCCAAGCCAACACTTCCTTAGCAATCGTCAGGGGCGGAGAGAGGCCGCAAGAGCGCTAAATAATGGAACACTGAAGCCACGAGTGTTTGTATAATCCTCTTCAGTTCACAAAAGGCGTCCTGGGGAGCCTCGGATCGGGCTCCGTTTTCTATGATACACTACCATCACCAACCAGAGAAAACGGAGGTCATTTTATCCCCAACTAAACTATATTGACAAGAGAGAACGGAGGTCATTTTATCCCCAACTAAACTATATTGACCAGAGAAAACGGACCATGTCAACCCTAACTAAACTAATATGAAAACCAACTTTACTACCGAGCTGTACAAACAAAACAATATATAATAATTATTCAGTAAGATCAAGCAAACAATGGTAAAGAGGAAGACAATTTAACCAAGTATAATACGATACAAACAAATGTAAACAATAAGTAGATTTAACCACAGGGAGTGAAGGTATACAAACAATGGTGTGTCTACAAAAGTCTCCCGTGTTGTCTGTTGTTTATAGATGACACTAATGACACGATAGACCTAATGACACGATAGACCAACAGATGGAGAGGTAAAGACTGAAAACATATACTGCATACATATATAGATACACATAGAATCACACAGACAATTGATGTTTATGACAAATACTGTTGACACTGTGTATGTATGTATGTCTGTATGTATGTATGTATGTATGTATGTATAATTTTCAGTCACATTAAGTTACTCAGTTAAACATTTAAGAGAAAATTAGAATCGTATTAAGATAAATAAACATTTGGGTTAAATATATTTGAGAATAATGTTGTGTTTGTGAGGTTAGGTTAATGTTTAGTCACAGTTTATTCCCGTGGTGACAACTGGTAACTTTGAATCACCTGAGGACTTGTTGCTACCCGTTAATTAGCTTGATGATTAAACACTAACGCTAACCCTAACCTAACTTGACACTAACTTACCTAACCACACACACACACACACACACACACACAGTATAAACAGACGGTTGTAGGTACTAGTAGTGATGCCTTGAGAGAGAGAGAGAGAGAGAGAGAGAGAGAGAGAGAGACGCGCAGCAGCTGGGGAGAGACGCGACACCGAGGCGCCGCTCTTCCCTCGCTCGGGTGAAAACAAAGAAAAAAAATGTATACTGGTCGGTTAGTTGCCGAGGCTGCCGCAAAACACTCTCAAGGTCACTCTTCTTAACACTGGACTACAACCGCTCACAACACTACACCGACATTCTTCCTCACCATCTCGTTTATTCACGGATATTTAACCTAACCTTACGCTACCTGGTGGAACGGAGGCGGACGAGAGGGGGGTTAAGTTAATGTTAGTTTAGGTGAGGTTAACTTAAGTTACTTCAGGTTAGATTAGTTTTAAGTTAGATTAATTTAGGTTAGGATAGGCTAGTTTAAGTCAGGTTAGGTTAGTCTAAGTTAGATTAATTTAGGTTAGGATAGGCTAGTTTAAGTCAGGTTAGGTTAGTCTAAGTTAGATTAATTTAGGTTAGGATAGGCTAGTTTAAGTCAGGTTAGGTTAGTCTAAGTTAGATTAATTTAGGTTAGGATAGGCTAGTTTAAGTCAGGTTAGGTTAGTCTAAGTTAACTACAAAATGAACAACGAATTTGAACTAAAGTCGTCAACACACCAACACTTATTACGATAACAGAAAGTCGTATCCTAGGAGTGTCTGAATCTGGGACCTTGACTGACTAGCTAAAGTAAACATCGCCACAAATTACTCAACATAATCTCCCTTAAGAATAAATGTTGTGGTCTGTAAGAGTTATATGCACGAGCGACCATGTTGAATAATCTCTTGGTTTTAGAACAGATTGGCGACCATTTTGGATATCTTGGTGTTGTGATATTTGGAGTGTGGTTTTAGGGCAGATTGGCGGCCATTTTGGATATCTTGGTGTTGTGATATTTGGAGTGTGGTTTTAGGACCTGACCTAACCTAACCTAACCTAACCTAACCTGACCTAACCTATAATGGATGGACCCGGTAAATACACCGCCCCCCTTTGTATTCTGGCTCCCGGAAACTACCACCCTAGTCCCTGGTCCTGTGCCCTGGTCAACCTTGAACTAGGGCCTTGGGCAGTGGTGGTGGTGAGGCGGGCTTGTAGTAGTAATAGTTGTGGTAGTGGTTTTAGTAAGGCGGGGTTGTAAATAGTGGTGTTGTTGGTGGTGGTAGTGATGTCGGTGGTGGTGGTGGTAGTGATGTCGGTGGTGGTGGTGGTAGTGATGTCAGTGGTGGTGGTGGTAGTGATGTCAATTGATGGTGGAATAACTTTAACAGGAGAACTTGACCCTTTGAGTACGTCGTCTTAACCCTTAGATTACTTATAATATCCGAGCAGGATAGGACTCGTAGCAACGGATTTAAGTTAGATAAGTTAAGGTTTAGGAGGGAGATACGAAGGAACTGGTTCACAAATAGGGTGGTGGACGAGTGGTACAAGCTTAGCAACTTTGTAGTAAGTGCTGGAACGCTGGAAAGCTTTAAAAGGAGGCTAGGTAGATTCATGGTTGATAGAGAGTGGTAGTAACTCTCGACAGGAGCTGCCATGCACAGGCCAACCGGCCTACTGTATTGCAGACTCCTTATTTTCTTAATATTCTCAGGAGGTTCGGTCATCGTACTCAAGGGGAGGCGACGGTACTCCAGGTATTGTCGCCAGGTGAGGAATACGGAGGGCACGTGGTGAGGGAGGGAGGAGGGAGGAGGGAGGAGGGAAAAGTCTGGGAGAGTGAATGTCAGGTAAGGTGGGTGGGAGGGAGGGAGGAGGGAAGCTGTGAAGGAGTGGGAGGGAGGAGGGGTTGTGAAGGAGTGAGTGGGAGGTAGAGGGATTCAGGTGAGCAGGTTCCCACGGTGAAGGAGACGGCAGGAGCCTCAAGGTGAACCACCACCTGCATCCCTCCCTCCCTCCCTCCCTCCGTCTACACTTCCCTCCCTTTTCCCCTCCCTCTAAACTTCCCATTACTAACTTCAACCTCCCTCCTCATCCCATCCCCCCCCCCTACATCTCTATCTTCCTCACTACCCCCTCCCTACCACCCCCCTTCCTCCCTCCCTCAAAATTATGTCTAAAACTTCCAAAACGAGAATACGGTAAAAAGCCGTTAACTCGCGCTACGGTTAAAAGTTTAAATTTGGGCGTCGGTTAGAAATTGCAAGAGTAGGGTGAGCGTAGGGGTGGGGGAGGGAGGGGAGATGCGTGGGGGAGATGGGTGGGGGAGGTAAGTGAGCCAAAAGGATATAACTGCCCCACCTGCTATACACTTAGCCACGTAACTCCCCTTCCCCCATGCTCGTCTCACGCTTACCCCTACACCTCTATCTCAAGCCCCCTGCCCCCATCCCAGGATCCCCACCACCATCCCATGTCCAAGAAACACGTCCTCCCATGTCCTCACCTCCCTTTTCCCTGCCCACCCCTTCTCCCCCTACCCCTCCCCCATGTCAGGTCATTCTTAAGTGTCACCCATTTAAGGTAGGTCGTAATGAGAGGTTAACAAGAGGTATTTTAGGTCACTTGCCCTATGATCTCCAAAAGGAAACAATAGACTGTAATTTAGGTCACAAAGAAGAACAAAAATCTCACTAATAGAACAACAGAACAGAACAAAATATAAGAACAGAACAGAACATAACTCGCCTCTAGAACAACAGAACAAACGATATCTAACCCACAAAAGAACAATAAAGAACAAAATCTCGCCACAATAACACACTTAGAATTGAGCTGAGTGTGTGTGTGAAGACCCTCAAGGAAGCCAAATTATGGGAAACTATTTTATTACCAATATTACCTTACTATAAGAGCAGTCTGAGGGGGGGGGTTAGGTTAGGTTAGCTTGGAAAGGGTATACAGTACATAGAGTCCGGGACGTTCCATGTTGTTTTATTGTTCAGTTGGTCTGTTCTTGGCCATTTACCCAGCCTCATGGCCACTTAAAGGCCACCCAAACCTCGTAGATTTTAAGTGGCCGCTTAAAAGTTACCCCTGCCTCATGGCCACTTAAAAGCCATCCCTCCCCATGTCCACTTACCCTGCCACCCCTCCCCATGGCCACTTACTACCCCTCCCCATGGCCACTTACCCTGCCACCCCTCCCCATGGCCACTTGCTACCCCTCCCCATGGCCATTTCCCCCACTCTAGGTGTTACATCGTTATGCAGTAGTGTTGTGGTTTGACGTGGAGGTTGTTATGGCGTTATTGAGTGTTGTGGCGTAACGAAATAACATTGTGGTGTTGTTGATATACAGAGAGTTTATGACCGTATGATGTAGTATAATGGTGTGGTGGTGTTGTGGCGATGACATAATGGCGCAGCACCACCACTACCACCATCATTGAGGTAGTAACATCCCCTCCATCATTCACTCGTTCTTAATGGCTCTACACTCTTGATATTTGTAGCGAGGTATGATGGCGTTACGGTCTAGTGGTGCTGTGATGTAGTGGCGCTATATCTGCACCACACAACCGTTAATAATGGTGATATCCCTCCGCCTGCCGGCCTCCTAACACCCCACTAGTACGGAGGAACACACTCAGGCAACACAAAGTCGACTTGCAACAAATCGCAGTAAAAATAAGATTAAATTTTAGTCTCTCTTGAAGAACTAGTCAAATATTTTCATCTATTTAATGTTATACAAGCACGAACACACTGTGAGGGAGGGAAGAGGGAGGGAAGGATGTGTGGAGCAGTGAAGAAGTGCAAAAGGGGTAAATGAGAGGGGGAGGGAAGCTCAGTGAGGAAGGAAGAAGGGGGAGGGAGGGTAGGTCAGTGCGGAGGGAAGGGGAGGGAGCCGGACAGACAGGGAGCAACAAACACAAGTACCATTACCAACAACGCTATTGCCCCTCCACTCCTTCCCTCCCTCCTTCACACACACACACACACACACACACACACACACACACACACACACACACACACAGTCATAATATAAGAGTAATATGGTGGTCCAAACAAGAGATGGCAAAGGTAAACAATTGCTTTTATTGTTTACACAGGTGATAGGTGTGTGTGTGTGTGTGTGTGTGTGTGTGTGTGTGTCGGTACAGCCAGGTAACACAAGACACAGGTAAGTGTAGCGCCCCGCCCAGGTAGACCCCCGAGGCTGGGTGGGTACAGAAGGGGTAAGTCCCTCCTCCTCCTCTTTCTTCATCTTCTTCTCCTTTCTTCCTCCTCCTTTTTCTTTTGCTCTTCTCTTTTCCTTCTCCTCCTCTTCTCCTTTCCTCCACCTTCATCTTCCTCTTCTCCTTTCCTCCTCTTATTCCTCCTTTTTCTTCTGCCTCTTCTTTCCTCCTCCTCTCTCTATTCCCTTCCTTCTTCCTCTCTCTCACACCATCATCCTAACCTAACCCTAATCTGGGGGTGGCTAATCTTCAGCTGATCCCCCCTACCATAACCTATCCACTCGCCCGTGTATCCGTGACAGACCGCGACTTGCTACTAAGACCAAAATGTCCTCACAACCCAATGGGACTTTTGACCGTATGGGCGAAAGTGGAGTAGCACTGTTTTACCCCCAACAGGTAATATTGGCCAGAGGCGTGACCTAAAATACGTTAATTATTTCTTATATTTAATGGGGAGAGAGAGAGAGAGAGAGAGAGAGAGAGAGAGAGAGAGAGATCTTATGCTGCTCTACATACGGGGACACATACGTATTTGGCAGTGAATGTGCGCGTATTTAGGCAAACATACTGTATATGCGTAGGATATAAACAGATGCGTAACGGGCCTCGAGTGTGGAATGCGTCCCTGCGTAAAAATATGAAGGGAATGAGGTTACAGACCGCGTGGGTGTGCGTAAAAGCGTTAGGGTATGAAGGAGTTGCGTAACGTGCCGCGAGTGTGTAGGCGTCCATGCGTTAAATATGCGCAACGTGCAATTATTTCAACACCACAGCAAGTTATCAGTGACAGCTGTTGCGTATCCCGCTAGCCAGGAGAGAGAGAGAGAGAGAGAGAGAGAGAGAGAGAGAGAGAGAGAGAGAGAGAGAGAGCAGGAGAGAGAGAGAGAGAGAGAGAGAGAGAGAGAGTTGAGGTATCCCCACATATGCCTAGGGCTGACCCACATGCTCCTGACCTCCCACAGACCTCAGCACCCCCCCTAGAGGTCAACAAACCCAAGTTATATAGCAATAATGGGGAACTGGTTTTGCCCCTCATCCCCTCACCTCACCCTTCCCCTCCCCCCCACCCTAATACCCCTTCAGCTAGAGGGTTAATGGGTGGGGGTATACGGGTGAGTGGGTGGGTGATAATAGGTGGGGTGGGTGAATGGATGGGTGAAATGAGTGGGTGATTGTGGGTGGGTGGATGAGCAAAACAGAACATGAGGGAGATGAGGTCACTTCAAAACCATACTCCATTCTACTCCCACTCCATTCCCACCCACCCCACCCACCCACCCTGACCGTACAGCTGTTTGTCTCACCATTAGACCAAGATCAACACAAAATCGTCATCTTGAAACTCTATCCGACTGTTGTTTTCGGTTCACCAACGTCAAAGTATTAAGTATTATGAGTTTATCTTCCAAAATATTAAAAGTTTCGTCCTTTAAACGTATAAGCAGTTAAAAACTTCCCCCAAACTCTCTCAAAGTAGTAATAGTTTTGTGCTATGTAACCCAAAGTATTAAGTAAGTGGTGTTAGACGTTCTTCCAAACCCTTCCAAAGTATTAAATAGTTTCGTGTTTTCTTTCATGGCTAAACGGGTAGTGATGGGAGGGGGAAGGGAGGGAGAGGAGGAGGGAGGGGGTAAGAGGGAGAGGGGGAAGAGGAGGAGGGGGAGGGGGTGAGGTAAGGGGATGGAAGAGAAAGAAGAGGGTGGGGAGGAAGAGGTGTGTGTGTGTGTGCGTAAGAGTAGTGACGGAGGAGGAAGAAGAGAGGAGGAAGAAGAGGAAGAGAGGAGGAAGAAGAGGAGGAAGAGAGGATGTGGGTATAGTGCTGGGTGTTGCTAGGCAGCGTGTAGGGCATCCTTAGTCCCTCCAGGTAAAGCACGGGTAGGCAGAGGGAGGGGAGGGGGAAAGAGGGGGAGGATGGAGGTAAAGGCAGAAAGAGGGGAGAGGAGGAGGGACAAAGAGAGCGGGAGGAGGAAGAAGAGGAGGAGAAGGGATAAGGAGAATGGATGAAGGGAGGGAGAGTGGAGAAAAGGAAGGAATGGCAGAGAAGGAGGAAGGAGTACAAGAGAAGGAGGAAGGGAGGGGAGGAGGAGAATGAGAGGAAGTGGAGGAGAAGAAGGAGGTAAGTACCACGTGTGACGACTCTTAAACACCCTGGAGGACATAGATTTTCACACTCTGCTATCCTTTCCTTCCTTTCCTTGTCTCCTGGAGTAGTAGGATGGCTAAGGGGGGTGGCCGGGGGTGGGGTGGCTGAGGGGGGTATGGAGGGGGGGTGGCTGAGGGGTGGCTGAGGAGGGGTGGCTGAGGGAGGGTGGCTGGAGGGGGGTGGCTGAGGGGGGGTGGCTGGGAAGAGGGGGTGGCTGAGGGGGGGTGGCTGAGGGGGGTGGCTGAGGAGGGGGGTGAGAGAGGGTGGCGGCAGTGGCGGATCTTGCACCACACACAGACACACACGTTCCTCTGTCCGTTGCACGCCCAGGAGGTAACTCATACACACGGTTCTGTATGCACGCCCACACACTTCTCCCTCTCTCTCCACACACGCCCACACACGCCCGGTCATGCTCAAGGCGTCATCACACACACACACGGACCTTCACCAGTCCCAGTACTAACCATGGACACTTAACTACCCCCACGGACACTCAAGGACACTCCACAGACAATTACGTACGTCCACGATCAGCCCTCGAACACCTCCCTACGCCCACGACCAGCCCTCGAACACCTCCCTACGCCCACGATCAGCCCTCGAACACCTCCCTATGCCCACACCGTAACACTTCATGTCGTCCCACTCCAGACCTAACCTAACCTAAACGCCACGACGAGCACTAAACATCGCCAGGCATTTCCTTCTTACCCTGTAACATCACTCACAAGACCCCGCGGCAGTCGAACGATTGCCAAGCTCAATAACAAGAGGACAGATGCACCGCAACGCCAGTACGAGCGACCCATTCACAGCCTGTATTGTTAATAATGAGATAATTGGGTGGTAACGAGGCACGCTGGCTACCTCCCCCTGACACACAAAACACTCCACCATCACAAGTGCCACTGTCAACCCACCCCCCTACACACCTTAAACCCTATTACAGGCAGAGATACATACATTTAATAGTAACATAAAGCCAAGCATTTAATCACTGAAGGTCCTCAACACACACACACACACACACACACACACACACACACACACCAAAGGGTTTCATTAAGGCAAGCCGTAGTTAATGGAGGCTGTTAGGTGAATCAAATTGAATGTGTCTCTCTCTCTCTCTCTGCACGAAGGCAAACAGTTAAGTTCAGGAGACGCAAATTGTCACCCTGCAGGTAAAACAATTGCAAACAGGTGTCTCTATCACACACACACACACACACACACACACACACACACACACACACACACACACACACACACACAAAATGAATATATAATTAAAATTTACTTTATATACACACAAGCACTTAAGTTCAAACACTTTACACTTACACAACATGGGTGTGAGTGTGGTGAGGGGTGGGTGGGGTGGAAGGGTGGGTGGGTGTGGGTGGGGGGGTAAATGGATTGGGTGTAGAAGAACAAAGAAAAGGAAACTCAAGTGTGGGTGGGTTGAGGTGGGTGGATGGTGGGTGGGTGGGTGGGGGTGGGTGTGTAGGTGGGGTGTGGGTAGGTGGGGGTGGGTGGGGTGTGGGTGGGTGGGTGAGACAATCCATTTACGGTAGAGGATACAGTAGGTACCTAGACTGTATCCTGTGTCGGAGCGGTGCCTCATACAGTCATTCCCCGGCTGTAATCTGATTAACACAGAGTAACAGAGTAACAGCGCCAAGGTTAGCTCTCTCTCTCTCTCTCTCAATATATACATCAGAGTTAACACGTGGTCGTGCAGGGAGCCGTAGTGAGGGAGTTATTGAAGGCAAGGAGTGTTTCACTCCTCCCCTAGCAGGTGTGGTGGGTGCAGCTGTCACACACACACACCTGCTACCTCTCATACACACCCTCTCACACTCTTTACACACACCTGCCTCTCACACTGTTACACTCCACACTCTCTCTCTCACTGACTCACCACTCTCTTCGTGAACTGACTTCGATACTTTGATGATAAAGAATTCCAAGAAAAGTGTGTGTGTGTGTGTGTGTGTGTCTGTGTGTGTCTGTGTGTGGTGTGGATACAGAAGCCACACACATTAAAAGCTTATGTTTGTGGTTGGTGTGATTTGATAGCTGATAGCTGTGTGGTGGTAGGTGGTGGTTGTTGTTGGGTGGTAGTGGTGGTTGTTGTTGTGTGGTAGTGGTGGTGGTTGTTGTGTGGTAGTGGTGGTGGTTGTTGTTGGGGTGGTAGTGGTGGTGGTTGTTGTTGTTGTGTGGTAGTGGTGGTGGTTGTTGTTGTTGTGTGGTAGTGGTGGTGGTTGTTGTTGCTGGTGGTAGTGGGGTGGTTGTTGTGTGGTAGTGGTTGTTGGTGTGGTAGTGGTGGTGGTTGTTGTTGTGTGGTAGTGGTGGTTGTTGTTTGTGGTAGTGGTGGTGGTTGTTGTTGTTGTTGTGTGGTAGTGGTGGTGGTTGTTGTGTGGTAGTGGTGGTGGTTGTTGTTGTGTGGTAGTGGTGGTGGTTGTTGTTGTGTGGTGGTGGTGGTTGTTGTTGTGTGGTAGTGGTGGTGGTTGTTGTGTGCTGTGGTGTGGTTGTTGTTGTGTGTGTGTTGGTGGTGTTGTTGTGTGTGAGTGGTGGTGGTTGTTGTGTGGTAGTGGTGGTGGTTGTTGTGTGGTGGTGGTGGTTGTTGTTGTGTGGTGGTGGTGGTTGTTGTGTGGTAGTGGTGGTGGTTGTTGTGTGGTGGTGGTGATGGTCCTGTGTGGTGACCTGATGATGAGTGATTGTGGTGAGTAACTGTCAGGTAGCAGTATGGTGGTAGTGAGGTGGTGGTTGTTGCTAGTAGATCGTAGTTGTCGTAGTGAGGTTGTAGGCTGGTGAGTTAGGGCAGGATGGTGGTAGCAGCCGAGAGAGAGAGAGAGAGAGAGAGAGAGAGAGAGAGAAGAGTAATAAACCTGACTCCTACCAATACCAGGTGAAAAAGAATGTTAATGACACGTCCCCATTTCTTCCCCCTCTTTCCTCTTCCTCCCCCACCACTTATTATACAGGGGCCAACTTGTTGATGGGCAGGGGGGTGGCGGGTAGGGGGGGGTGGCGGTAGGGGGGGTGGCGGGGGGGGGTGGTGGTAGGGGGTGGCGGGGGGGGGCGGTAGGGGGGTGGCAGGGGGTGGTGGTAGGGGGGTAGGGGGGTGGTAGGGGGTGGCGGTAGGGGGTGGTAGGGGGGTGGGTGGTAGGGGGTGGTAGGGGGGTGGCGGTAGGGGGGGGTGGCAGGGGGGGGGGTAGTGGGGGGGCGTAGGGGGGGGTGGCGGTAGGGGGGTGGCGGTGGGGGTGGGGGTGGGGGGTGGCGGGGGTGGCGGTAGGGGGGTGGTGGTAGGGGTGGCGGTAGGGGTGGCGGTAGGGGGTGGCGGTGAGGGGGGGGAAATGGGTTGACTTAATGAATAAAAAAAGCCGCCACGTTCTCGTATAATGGCCCCACTCTCCACCCCCACTGCTACTGTACCATACCTTCCTGTTGTTGTAGATTATGTAACCCCACTCCTACTTACCTCTGACACATAGAGGAGGGGGGGAGATAAAGTGAGAAATAAAAAGGAAATATCTCCAAGAATCAATTTCCAGCTAACGTTACTTTAGCTTTAGTCCTAACAGATAAAGCTGCTGGTGATTGGCACACGTCGGGCGTACCAGCTGGCGGGATTGGAGGACGCTACCAGCTGTTGAGAACTCCCAGATGGTTGAGAAGTCCTCCATAAGAGAACTCCCTCAAGAGAATTCCCGTCACGTCGTGGTTAAATTAAAAGCTCTCTCTCTCTCTCTCTCTCCCAATTAGAGCGAGAGAGAGAGAGAGAGGGAGGGAGGGAGGATAGAGAGGTAGGGAGGGGGGGAGAGAGAGAGAGAAAGAGAAGGATAACAAAGAGGGAAGGAGGAGAAAGGGAGGGAGAGCCAGAGGTGAGAAGGGACGCAGGTGTACACAATCATGGTAGTACAACTTGTTTACACTTACCATGTAGTAAACAGAGTGTAGTGAGGATGGCGTAGACAATGAGGCCAGACATCTTGGTGATCTAAGCCGTCACAACCTGTAAACAAACAAACAAACAAACATTAGTCATCGTAAACAATACATAGGAGGAGGGATAAACAATTTAAATCACCATATTGTATACACTAAACAAAAACAAACAAGGTATCACATCATAAACAACAAATGATTTAGTCGTTACGTCACAAACAACAAACAGGAAATAATACATAAAATATCAGAAAGCAAACAAATCCCAACACCAGGGCATTGTAAACAAGAGCCACTATCAAGGAGGCAAACAAACACACGAGACTGTAAACAAAACACAAAGAACAGTCTTATGGAGTCGTTCAATAGAGGATAAATTTGAATATAAGTAAGAAGAGGTGGTGATGATGATGATGATGATGATGATGATGATAATGAGGACACGCTCAATATACTGTACAGTACATAACCTGTTAACATCTTAAATATAACTCACATGTTACAACTGTTGATACATCAGGAGACAATTTGTATGATATGATCAATATACAGTATATAAATAACACTTATTAAAGTTATTTAGAGTTCTCAAAGGATTTAATAGTTCACTCACGTTTTGGGTCTAGGGTTTGACCAACGAGAACGAATACAATATCCTCCTGGTAGATGTTGGCTGAACGTTAAATCAAGATGTTGTCTCTACGGTAGAAGGTGAGACTCTGGCCCTCAGGCAGGGACACAGCTGCTACCAGCTCCTTCTTGCTTAGTAAGCTATTCTGAGTTGTAAACAGTTTCTTTACTTAACATGTGGCCGACACTTAACAATGATGAGGATGATGATGGTAATGGTATAATGAAAACTACCACTACAACAACTACTACCACTACAACAACTACTACCACTACGACCACCACTACCACAACATAACAAAAGGTGCTCCACACTTCCCCCTACCACTTTGATGACTTTCTAAATCCTGTCATATGAAACAGCTTACCTGACTAATCTGCAGGAGGGGAGGGGAGGGGAAGGAGAGGAAGGAAGGAGAGGAAGGGAGAGGGAGGTCTATAAAGATGACAGACAGATAAGGAGGTGAGCTGTACAGACCCCGCGTGTAGGGACAGACATAGTGAGGGGATAATCACCTTCTCACCCCCCCACAATACTGATTAATATCTCTCAATATGGCGGAGGGAGGAGAGGGAGGGAGGGAGGAGAATGAGATAGAAGGAAGGAAGGAAGGAAGGAAGGAAGGAAGGAAGGAAGGTGGGTACAGGTAATGGCGGTTGCAGGTAATTGGCAGGCAGTGGGTGGTGGGTGGGAGTGGGGTTGGTGGGGTGGTGGGTTGGTGGGGGGTGGCAGGTGGGAGTATTAGTGGAAAGGATGTGGTTGGCGGTGGAAGCGGGGGGCTGGTGGTGGAGGTGAAGTGGAGAGAGAGAGAGAGAGAGAGAGAGAGAGAGAGAGAGAGAGTTGTCTACAGGCGGGCAGAGATTCCACTGTTCCTAACACACACACACACACACACACACACACACACACACACACACACACACACACACACACCTGTTTTTATGCACAAACAAACGTAAAGTGAAGCAATTCAACCTTCTTCCGCTCCATAACCTGAGGGGGAGGGTCTTCCGGGAGGGGGGGGATAGAGGGGGTGAGGGGAGAATCTTAGAGTGGGGTGAGGGGGAGAATCTTTTAGAGGGGTGAGGGGAGGTAATTTATCAACATTTAATTCATAAAAAACATTCAATTACAGGTCAGGAATTACTTTTGTCCAATAGTTTATTTCAACGGACAAATCGGCTGACAATTTCGCCAAAAGTATATTTCAGACCATCCGTGACCAAATTTACGACCAGGTAGACGCCAACTCACAATCCCTCGCCAAATTTACGACCAGGTAGACGCCAACTAACGACAAAGAAACGACAGAGAACGATAAAACGCCTTAGTTGTCGAGACCCTGCAATAAAATTACCCCATCATTTATCAGTACCACATCTGACGACACCACACACACACACACACACACACACACACATGTACGTACGTCGAGCTGACAATAAAGAACGTGTAATAGGATGTCTCTTCTTACTTACCTTTTCAGCCAAGGTGAGGGAAGGTGAGGGGAGGGTGGGGGGTGGGATGAGGGGGGTGTTGGGGGGGTAGGCATGGAGGGGTATTGGTGGTGGGGAAGGTGTAGTGGAAGGGGTGAGGGGTGATGTTTGACTGTTTGATGGGGAGGAGGTGATGAGGGGTGTTTGGTTTGGGGGAAATGAAAAGGGAAGGGGTTGATGGGGGTGTTTGATGGGAGGACAGTGGTGGTGAGGAGGGTAGGAGGAAGGGACAATAGTGAAGAACAAGAACAAGAAGAACAAGCAAGAAGAACAAGAAGAAGAACAAGAAGGCAGAGGAGGAAGAAGCAGAGGTTGACCACAATCAACAGAGGAACATGGCCCTGTAAGACACCACCCACCATGACACCAGTGATACCGATCTGTCGTAACGCTACACCCACCGCCCTCCTACCACCCACGCCACCAACCACCCAGGAGCCTACTATAACCACCACCCACGCCACCCAACAATCACCCAGAGCCTACCACAACCACCATCCACACTACCACCACCAAAATACAAATTGATGAATTGCCACCCACACACACACACAAACACACACACACACACACACACACACACACACACACACACACACACACACACACACACACACACACACGATTGGATCTTTTACAAACAAGGAACTACTGAACAGATATCTAGATTACTGTGCTGTTGAAATATGTAAACAAACAAACAAACAAACACACACGCATACTACTCAGCTATCCAAACACCAGACAAGGAATAAAAACACACACACACAAACACACACACAACAGAGTCCCGAATGCTAGTCCCTGAGTTTACAAATATATGATGGAAAATACGAACAGGTAAACAGATGGTAAAGGTTAATGAGAGGGGTTTATGCAGGTAGTGGGGCCGTCTCTCTGAACCCCGAACCCATCCGAACCCCGAATCTATGCGAATCCAATAAAATCTCGAACTCATGTGAATCCCCAAGTAAACCGAATCCCGAACCCAAATGAACTCTGAATCCTCACATCATCATCAACAGAAGGTAATCCAACGTTTGGTTCGAATATCACGTCTCCAAAAGGGTGTACAGTAGATTATATACCGTATCATCATCATCATCATCATCATCATCATCTATCATCATCTATTTCACTATTCTTTATCCCAACGGAATCAGTTAAATACGATCTCACAATATCATTAAAACCTCAAAAAAAAAAAGTCATACGAATTTCTGAGACTAAGCGACGTAAAATTCTCATAAATTTTAAGTTTTTATTGAGACTTCATTCACCGAGACTCCACACGTTCTTATATTTCAACTTAGGATAAAACACAAAAATCTCGTAAGATTCTGTGTGGCTGTGGGTGATATTGGGATCCATTCAACATATCCTACTAATGGCTTGAATAATCTAGCCTCCTCTCGCTTCCTCCTGCCCCCTCTCGCCTCCCCCCGCCTTCTCTCGCCTCCTCCCGCTTCCTCCCGCCTCCTCGCAATGAGTTCCGTAGACAGTAATGCCACCAGGCTATACCCTTCACCTAGCTGGCCGGGAGTGAGATCTAATACGTGTGGATGGGGCCTTATGGGTGTGGATAGGTGGATGTATATACCCGCTTCCCTCCTTCGCTGGCCACTGTAGATGGGATTTGTTTAGGGGGAAGAGTGAGGGAGGAAGGGGGGTGAGGGAGGAAGGGAGGAGGGAGGGGTGAGGGAGGAAGGGAGGAGAGAGGGGGTGAGGGAGGAAGGGGGAGGAGGAAGGAGGAGGAAGGAAGGTGAGGAGGAAGGGGTAGGGAGGAAGGGGAGTGAGGGAGGAAAGGGGTGAGGGAGGAAGGGGGTGAGGGAGAAGGGGGTGAGGGAGGAAGGGGTGAGGAGGAAGGAAGGAGGAGGAAGGGGGGGGTGAGGGAGGAGGGACTGTGTTTTATAACTAGGAGGGAGGAGGAGGAGGAGGGAGAAGAGAAGGAGGAAGAGGAAGAGGAAGAGGAGGAGGCATCAAAACACTGCCTCTCTCGACCTTCCCAAGAGTAATCAAACTTTGTTAATCCTCAGCCTTCTCAACCTCTTTGTTCCTCTCTCCTCTTCCTCCTGTTATTTTTCCCTCCTCTTCTTCTACTTCTTCTTCTTTTCTCCTTCTCCCCAGAAAAAATGGAGGACGGGAAGACAAGGAGAATTAGGAGGAAGACAGCAAACGAAGAATGGAAGGGGGTGGAAAGAATATAAGTCAGGGAAAAAGGCATAATTGTGGGAAAAAAGTAAGAATCGTAGGGAAAAAAGGCATAATTGTGGGAAAATAGAAGAATTGTGGGAAAAAAGTAAGAATCTAGGAAAAAAGGCATAATTGGAAAATGGAAGATTTGTGGGAAAAAAGTAAGAATCATCGGAAAAAAAAAAGTAAGAATTAAAGAAGAAGAATGGAAAAAAAATACAATAAACATACACAGGAAACAATAACAGACGCAATAAATAGAGAAAAACGAAAGATAAAAAGAAAACAACCAAAAGAGAGGAGAGAGAGAGAGAGAGAGAGAGAGAGAGAGAGAGAGAGGTAGAAGTAAACCAGATAAATAGAAGGAATAAAAAGGTTTAATTTTGTCTCTTAACTGGTGCTAAGTGAACAGATCTAGTATGTAGAGAGTCTCAGTAGTTAAGGTAGAGAGTCTCAGTAGTTAAGGTAGAGAGTCTCAGTAGTTGGGGTAGAGAGTCTCAGTAGTTAAGGTAGAGTCTCAGATCAGATGTAGAGAGTCTCAGTAGTTAGGTGTAGAGAGTCCAGTAGTTAAGGTAGAGAGTCTCAGTATATGCAGAGAGTCCAGTATAAGGTGGGAGTCTCAGTATTCAGTATGTAGAGAGTCTCAGTAGTAAGCAGAGCTCTAGTTAAGGTAGAGAGTCTCAGTAGTTGGCGTAGAGTCTCAGTAGTTAAGGTAGAGAGTCTAGTAAGGTAGAGTCTCAGTAGTTAAGTGTAGAGTCTCAGTAGTTAAGGTAGAGTCTCAGTAGTTGAGAGTCTCAGTAGTTGAGAGTCCAGTAGTTAAGGTAGAGTCTCAGTAGTTAAGGAGTCTCAGAAGATGTAGAGTCCAGTAGTTAAGGTAGAGTCCAGTAGTAGGGAGAGAGTCTCAGTAGTTAGTAGAGTTCCAGTAGTTAAGAGAGAGTCTCAGTAGTTAAGGTAGAGTCTCAGTAGTTGGTGAGAGTCTCAGTAGTTAAGGTAGAGTCTTTGCAGTATGTAGAGTCTCAGTAGTTAAGGAGAGTCTCAGTACGTAGTAAGGTAGAGTCTCAGTAGTATGAGAGTCTCAGTGTAGAGGTAGAGTCTCAGTAGTTAAGGTAGAGTCTCAGTATCTAGTTGGCGTAGAGAGTCTCAGTAGTTAAGGAGAGTCTCGCAGTTAAGGTAGAGTCTCAGTAGTTAAGGTAGAGAGACTCAGACGAAGTTAGTAGGAGGAGTCTCGTAGTTAAGGTAGAGTCTCAGTAGTTAGAGAGTCTCAGTAATTAAGAGAGTCTCGTATCTAGTTAAGGAAGAGAGTCTCAGTAGTTATGTAGAGTCTCAGTAGTAAGGTAGAGTCTCAGTAGTTACAGAGAGACTCAGTATCTAAGTTAAGGTAGATAGTCTCAGTAGTTAAGGTAGAGTTTCAGTAGTATGTAGAGAGTCTCAGTAGTTAAGGTAGAGTCTCAGTAATTAGGTGAGAGTCTCAGTATCTAGGTTAAGGGTAGAGTCTCAGTAGTTAAGGTAGAGTCTCAGTAGTAAGGTAGAGTCTCACCTAACCTAACCCCATAACATATGCTAAGATAGAGTCTCAGTGTGATTTGGGCGCCATTTTGAACCTTATCTTAGTGAGCAGTGACCAACCACACGGGGTCCCTGGAAGCACTGATAACAGCAAGTCTCTAAGCTGGTTCTAAATCCTTGATCCACTGATAACACGGTCACCCACTCACACGGGAGGACACGGCTGTTGCGTACACGGCTTGGGGGGAGATGTTGACCCTCGAGTTCTTGCGTACACGGGTGGTCAGTGCATACGGGTGGTCATTGCGTACACATGTGGTCATTGCGTACACGGGATCATCCAACCTAACCCAACTCAACAAATTTCAAAGTACAGAACAGATTACAGGTTACAGAAGCCATTACAGGTATATGGCAGGTTACAGGAGGTGACTTTGGGTAGTGAGGGGGGAGGGGGCACAATGGTTGTCATGGTAACGCTCCTGTAGTTACGCCAGAGGGAGGGCGCCCCCACCCCCCACCCACTACTCATCTCCCCTCTACACACCATACTGTAGGGGTTTAATCATCATACTAAAGGGGTTGTCGAGAGAGAGAGAGAGAGAGGGAGAGAGGAGGGGGAGGAGGAGAGAGAGAGAGAGACTTGTAGTGGGGAGATTGGAGAATGACGAGGAGGGGGAGGAGGGCAGTAGGTGACGGAAGAAGGATATGGTGGGGGGATCGTCATTCGTGTTCAGTAAGTGCATCTCCTCTCACCCTCCTCCCCCCTCCCTATCAATGCCATATCATCCACCACAGTAGTAACCACCACCCCCAACCACAATACCACCCTTATCTCACCTTACTAACCACGATAGTATGTCCTTCCCACCACACTAACCACGCCACCACACTAACCACGCCACCACATTCAACCCCCACCACCTCTTCCGCTTATAAAGACAACATCACCACCACTGACATTCCCCACCACACCCCTACTGATGTGCCACACCTACAAAGGCGAGAGGGGGGTGGGGTGGGGTGGGGTGGGGTGGGGGGGGGTGGGGTGGGGTGGTGGGTGTGGGTGGAGGTGGGGTGGGCGGGCGGGGGCGGGCGGGCAGGACACAGAAGCACGTGACTGTAGTTGTAGTAGCAATTTCCTGGAAAGATCAGGAGCATCACGTGCCTACCTGGGTTCACCTGGCCTGATTTCCGGGTCTAAAGAACCAGGGTCTTTAGAACTGTTGGTCTATTAAAACTGGGCTATTAGAACTGGGGTCTATTAAAACTGGGGTCTATTAAACTGGGGTCTTTAGAACTGGGGTCTAGTAGAACTGGGTCTATTAGAACTGGGGTCTATTAGAACGGGTAATAGAACTGGGGTCTAATAGAACTGGGTCTATTAGAACTGGGGTCGAGGGCATTAGAACGACTGGGGTCCATAGAACTGGGGTCTATAGAACTGGGGTCTATAGAACTGGGGTCTAGTAGACTTATTTGAACTGGGGTCTATTAGAACTGGGGTCTAATAGAACTGGCATGAACTGGGTCTATTAGAACTGGGGTCTATTAAAACTGGGGTCTATTAGACTGGGGTCTGTGGGAGCTGGGGTCTGTGGAACTGGGGCTAGAACTGGGTCTGTGAACTGGGTCTATTGGAACTGGGGTCTATTAGAACTGGGGTCTGTGGGAACTGGGGTCTGTGGGGGTCTATTAGAACTGGTCTATTAGAACTGGGGTCTATTAGAACTGGGGTCTATTAGAACTGGGGTCTATTAGAACTGGGGTCTATAGAACTGGGGTCTAGTAGAACTGGGGTCTAGTAGAACTGGGGTCTATTAGAACTGGGGTTTATTAAAACAGAGAGAGAGAGAGAGAGAGAGAGAGAGGCTAAATCACATCACCCACCGACCAAAACACTTAGCTAAGTCACCCGTCAGTTGTACACCAAATAATATAATAAATATCACCTTTTTGTACACACTTAGGTAACAAATTAACGAACAGTGAAGCCTACAGACCACTCACACACATTAATGATATTGCAATCTCAAAAACAAACACGATATTGCAACTTGATACCATTAAACGCGTTATTGCAACCACGTCAAAATTGCAATATAAAAGGTCTAATATAGCAAGTTGATGACCTCTTGTAGTATATAACGTAAACGATATTGCAATGCACATCTCAGTTCAACGAGATATTGCAAGTTGATAGACGCTAATATTGCATCATCATCATCAACCCGTGCATGTTAGAATTGCAACTTGAAATCAACGTCATAATGCAAGTTTATTTTATTGTAGTGATTTTATTAATATATAGCACTGGGGGATGTGGGAGGGAGGGGGAGAGAGGGGTGTGGGAGAAGGAAGGTGGAGGAGGTGAGGGGAGAGAATTTATATTATTTTTACTTCCTTATACAGTATTTTTATTATCATAAATCACTACTACCACTACTATCACCACCACTATCACCACCACTATCACCACCATCACCCCCACCACTATCACCACCATCAGGAGACAGGAGCCCGCCCGCCAGCCCGCCCAGCACGGTGTTAAAGGTGATACTGAGTGAAGTGTCTGGTTGACCCCACACCGCACCCGCCCGACAACAGTACGCCCGACCCACACCGCACCCGCCCACGACAACAGTACGCCCGACCCCACACCGCACCCGCCCGACAACAGTACGCCCACGACCCCACACCGCACCCGCCCGACAACAGTACGCCCGACCCCACACCGCACCCGCCCACGACAACAGTACGCCCACGGCCCCACCGCACCCGCCCACGACAACAGTACGCCCACGACCCCACACCGCACCCGCCCGACAACAGTACGCCCGGCCCCACACCGCACCAGCCCACGCCCCACCGCACCCGCCCACGGCAATACGCGCCCCACCGCACCGCCCACGCCCCACACCGCACCGCGCCACAACAGTGCGGCCACACCACACACACACGACAACAGTACGCCCACCCCCAGTGCATCACACACAATACTCACTATACTCACTGTTTTTAATCATCTCGCTTCCTCAGGTAGTTAGGTGTGGTGTGTGCTGAGCTTATGGGTCTCTCTCTCTCTCTCTCTCTCTCTCTCTCTCTCTCTCTCTCTTGATCGATATAGCATTGGTTCGATCGACTGGTAGCTGATCTCTCTATCGAGAGAGAGAGAGAGAGAGAGAGAGAGAGAGAGACCTCCCTCAACACCTCCTTTACGAGATTAAGAGGAGAGAAAAAATAAATAGTCATTCCTTTATTGATTCCTCCTCCTCCTCCTCCTTCTTCTCTTCTTCCTCCTCCTCCTCTTCTCTTTCTTCTTCCTCCTCCTCCTCCTCCTCCTCCTCCTCCTCCTCCTCCTCCTCCTCCTCCTCTTCACACTATACGAACGCTAGTGAGCAGAAAACCTACACCCCCCCCCACTTCCCCTCCTCCCATCCTCTCCCTCATTTTGTTAGGGAAATTAATGTGTTGGACGTGAGGGGGGAGGGAAGGAGAGGTGAGGAGTGATGGGGAGAGGGAGGAGGGCTGGCGATGAGGGAGATGAGGTGTGAGTGAGGGGTATCATGGTGTGGAGAAGCGAGGAGATAGAGAAGGAAAGGAGAGGAGAGTAGAGGTGTAGGGAAGGGGAAGGAGGGGAAGGGAAAGGGAAAAAAAGAATAGTAATAAAAGATAGTAAAACGGGTGAAAAAAAGGGGCGGAACAGAAAGAGGGAAATAAAAGAATAAGAGAAGGGAGGAAGCACATGAGGGAAAAAGAGGGAAAGAAACGGTGGGGGGAGGGAGAGGGAGGGAAGTCTCAGGAGAAAGGGAAAAAAGAGGGAGAGAAATACTAATAGCTGTCGAGGCATAGGATAAGAGAATTGCTTTTTACATCGAGGGGACACAGAAGTAGAGACCTGGAACGACGGTGAGAGCTGGCATTATGTTAACGCTGATGAGGGATGGATAGGTGGGGGGTGGTGAGGAGGAGGGGTGATAGAGCAGTGGCATTATGCTAACAAGGTGTGTTTTCATGAGAGAGAGAGAGAGAGAAGAGAGAGAGAGAGAGAAGAAATATAAACACACACACACACACACACACACACACACACACACACACACACACACACACACAAGCGATGAAAACAAACGTTGAAGAGTTGAGATATTGATAGTGAGAGGGAGGGGAGTGGGGAGGAGGGAGGGAGTGGGAGGAGAGGGGGGAGGTGGGGTGGGGAGGGAGATGACCTTTCCAAGAACGAGGAGCAGAGGAAGAACAAGAGGAACAAGGAAAAGAAGAGGGAAGAAGGAGGAGGAGGGAGGAGGAGGGAGGAAGAGGAGGAGGAGGAAGAGGAGGAGGAGGAGGAGGGGGAAGAAGAGGAGGAGGAGGGGAAGAAGAGGAGGAGGGAGAAGAGGAGGAGGAGGAGGATAGTGTGTGGAGGAGGTACAAATCGTTACTTCAAGTTATCCGGGTGAATGGTGAGCACATGCCTCTCTCTCTCTACCTCCTCAAACTACTCTCCAACCTCCTCCTCCTCAATTACCAACCTCCAACCTCCTCTTCAGCTAACTCACCTCACCTCCTCCCCTCCTCCTCTCCTCATTTCCTCACCTCCCCTCCTCAGCTCCCTCACCTCAACCTCCTCCTCAGCTCCTCACCCTCCAACCTCCTCCTCGAGTCCTACCCAGCTCCTCCCCCCAAAGCGTAGCGGACAACAAATCCAATCAAGCGTGACTCACCTCAACAAGGCCAAGGGTGATTACATTACACAAGGTGATTGTATTAACAGTGATTACACACGACCTCAGCACTGGAGAGGAAACAAGAAACGGGGCTTAGATACGGTTCACGACGGACGGAGACGGGCGGAGAGGGTGGGCGGAGAGGGTGGGCCTAAGGTGGAAGGAGGGCGGGAGAAAAGGTAGGCGGAGGTGAATGGAAGGATGAATGAAGGTAGACGGATAAGAAGGGTGTGGGGGTGGAGAGGGGAGGAGTAGGAGAGGGAGTGGGAGAGGGGAGTGGGACGGCCTAGAGGTACTATGAAGGGGGTGATGGAGGAGAGGCGGTGGGGGCGGAGAGGGGTGATGGAGGAGAGGCGGTGGGGGCAGAGGGGTGATGGAGGAGAGGGGAGGGGCGGAGAAAGGGTGATGGAGGGAGGGGAGGGCGGAGAGGGTGATGGATAGACTTGAGTAAAGACAATTTTTTACAATTTGCTCGCTAGGGGCTGGTTTATTGGGCACCTCTTGACGGGAGGTGAGGGTCAGAAGAAGAGGTTAGGAGGAGAGGAAGAAGAGGGAGGAGGGAAGGGAAGAAGGGAAAGGGGAGGGAAGAAAGGGGGGAGGAGGGGTAGGGCAGAGATGAAGGACGAATGAAAGAAAAACTCCAGGTGAGGGCAGTGAGGGACCCCAGTGACTCTCCCCTCGCGTGCGGTGTGTAGTTCAGGGCCCAGGTGGACCCCCAACACAGTGGACCCCATTGGAAGCTGAATGACCTTGAGGGCTGTGGTAACAATACTACCACGTGAGGGGAGGTGAGGGACGTGAGGGGCGTGAGGGGCGTGAGGGGACGTGAGGGCGTGAGGGGGGCGTGAGGGAGGGACGTGGGGGGCGTGAGGGGGTGGGACGTGAGGGGCGTGAGGGTGAGGGGCGTGAGGGAGTGAGGGGACGTGAGGGGTGGGGGCGTGAGGGGGTGAGGGGGGCGTGAGGGGGTGAGGGGGCGTGGGGGTGAGGGGCGTGAGGGGTGGGGGGTGAGGGAGTGAGGGGGACGTGGGGAGGTGAGGGGTGAGGACGTGAGGGGGGGCGTGAGGGGGTGAGGGGGGCGTGAGGGAGTGAGGGACGTGAGGGAGTGAGGGGGGGCGTGAGGGGGTGAGGGCGGAGGAGTGAGGACGTAGAGTGAGGGGAGTGAGGGGGGGGGTGATGGAGAGTTAGGTTGTGAGGTGTGAGACAAACAACTGTTCTCTAAGACAGTCACAAAATGGCCGCGATACTACACTGAGACTCGACAAAATGGAGTCAATATCACACTAAAACTTCAAAATGGCGGCGATTATGTACCAGAACTCCTCCTCCTCTTCTTCTTCTTCCCAGTACGAGGAAGGGAGGGGGCGGGGGGGAGGGGCAGGGGTTGATTAACGATGTCACTACCTTTGAGAAGTTAATTAAGTCATCTCGTGAATATTGTAAACACGACCAGGTGGGTGGTAGTAGTAGTAGTAGTAGTAGTAGTAGTAGTAGTAGTAGTAGTCCTCCTCCTCACTTTCTCCCTCCTCCCTCCCTCCATCATCATCCAGTTGTTTATTGGTCATTCAGTACTAATTGCTGGTCTCTCTCTCTCTCTCTCTCTCTTCTTCAGAATAACATTGGTCCCATTAATTTTCATACGCGTCTCAAAAGGTCAGACAGAGACAGACAGACACTCAGACATACAGTAAACACAAACTGACAGACAGACAGACAGATAACATTTCTTCACCCACTCGAGCTACGTCACGAGAGAGAGAGAGTAGTTCACACAAGTGGAAGATAATTTTAAGACGCTATCGATTGTGCTAAGTTACTGGTGTGTGTGTGTGTGTGTGTGTGTGTGTGTGTGTGTGTGTGTGTGTGTGTGTGTGTGTGTGAGAGTGTGTGTGAGTGTGTGTGTGTGTGTTTTGTTGTGTGTAGTCTCAACCAACCATATATCTACCCCTCGCCTTGTTTGGTGTTGGTGGTAGTGATGGTGATTGAGTGGGGTGGTTTACACACACACACACACACACACACACACACACTAGGAAAATCTGTAGTGAAGGTCAGATTTCGTCATGTCATCTGTTTTTTCTTCCTGAGTTCCAAGGCAGACCAGTCACGGATTTTTTGGGGGAAATCAACCTGCACCGAACACGTAATCTGTCAGATTTTTATGCAAGTCGGCACAGAATTGTCAGATTTTTAATGCAAGTCGGCACAGAATTGTCAGATTTTTAATGTAAGTCGGCACAGAATTGTCAGATTTTAATGCAAGTCGGCACAGAATTGTCAGATTTTTAATGCAAGTCGGCCCAGAATTGTCAGATTTTAATGTAAGTCGGGCCCAGAATTGTCAGATTTTTTAACGTAAATCGGTCCACTGATGTTGCGGTATTTTGTGTAAATCGGCTCACTTGTGTCAGATTTTGGGGTGAGGGAATCCGGCCAACATATCGATTTTTGTCCGATTTGCATAATATACAGATTACTGGGTACGATTAACGACCCAACGAGGCAGTTTATGGAATGGTAGTTGATGGGATGGGAAATGATGGGAGGGGAATTGATGGAATGGGAATTGGTGGAATGGGAATTGATGGAATAGGAATTGATGGAATGGGAATTTATGGAATGGGAATTGATGGAATGGGAATTTATGGAATGGGAATTGATGGAATGGGAATTTATGGAATAGGGACTCAAGGAATGAACTCTAGTGGAACAGACTGATGGAATGGAGAAAACTGATGGAACAGAATGGAATAGGAATGAACTTACCACTGGATTGAAGAAAATCAGCTCACCCGTCTGTCAAGTTGAGGGCGGTGATAGGGGGAGACGTGTGCCGGATAGACGGTGTTGACAGACTAGATTGACAGACCAAAAAGGAGGCAAGCGTTGATGGACAGGCTTTGATAGACAGGAATTCAAGATAGGATCCGTTGATAGACAGAGATTGATGCCAAGATCCGTTGATAAACAGGAATTGATGCCAGGATCCGTTGATAAACAGGAATTGAGGCCAAAATCCGTTGGTAGACAGGAATTGATGCCAGGATCCGTTGATAAACAGGAATTGAGGCCAAAATCCGTTGGTAGACAGGAATTGATGCCAAGATCCGTTGATAAACAGGAATTGAGGCCAAGATCCGTTGACAGACAGGAATTGAGGCCAAGATCCGTTGATAGACAGGAATTGAGGCCAAGATCCGTTGATAGACAGCAATTGATGCCAAGATCCGTTGATAGACAGGAATTGATGCCAGGATCCGTTGATAGACAGGAATTGATGACACGTTGATTGACAGCAACTGAAGACACGACCCGTTGATAGACAGGAGTTGAAGACAGTATCAAACAAAACACTGTCACACACTAATGAAGGGCACTGTAAAACGACCCCTTTGTTCACACGAATTTACTGTTTACACCAACTAATCCAGAACACAGTGGAGGGAGGTAGTGTGGAGGGTGGGGTACAGTATAGTGAAGAGCTCTTTGTGTGTGTGTGTCCAAAGGCCCTCACTGCACAAGATGTTGAGACTAACTGCTCTCAGGCGACCCACACGACGACTGGTGTAGGCTTGTGTGTGTCATGCTTTAGTTCGGGCTCTTTCGGATGTTCTCGGTGACTCAGCGGAAGGGGAAGGGGAGGGGTGTGGTGAGGGAGAGTGGAGGAAGGGGGTGTGGTAAGGGAGTGGTGTAGTAAGGGAGGTGGTGTAGTGAGAATGAGGGAGGGTGTGGTCAAGGCGGGGGCGGAGGGCGGAGGGAAGGGGAGACGGATGTAATTTCTAAAGGATGCGACAAAAATTTTTCCCGGAATCCTTTGTTATATGTGGTGACTGTATCATTGTAGTGTGATGATGATGATGACGATGATGATGATGATGATGATGATGATGATGATGACGATGATGATGACGATACTGGTGATGATGATGATATTGACGATAAATAATATATAATAATATATATATTAATAATAATAATAATAATAATATGACTTTATCTTACTATGACATTTAACTCTCAAAATAATATAGTGAACATTAATAATTGTTCATATTGTTGTTCTGTGTTCTAGATGATGAACAAAAGTGAACAATATCAGTTGTTCATCTTGTAACATCACATTGTGGGGAAAAATAGAACACACACACCAAGGCCTCCCCGCCCCCTCCCCACCCCCCTCCCCGACCTACATCCCCAGCTCAAGCAACAGGAAGACGTCACCAGTTATCTTGTCCTGTCCTGTTCCGTTCCGTTCCGTTCGTTCCGTTCCGTTCCGTTCCGTTCCTGTCCTGTTCCGTCCGTCCGTCCATAAGAGAATTTGTATTCAAATTTTCCTCTCTACTATCTCGCTAAGTTATCCTTGGAAATCACAGTCTTGTTACGTGTTAGATGGGGGATAGAATAGAGGGGAGAGGGTATGAAGAGGGATGGAGAGAGGATAGAGAGAGGAGGGTAAAGAGGGGAGAAGAATTTCATTAGTAGGACGTCTTTAATCCTAGAGAGAGAGAGAGAGGAGAGAGAGAGAGAGAGAGAGAGAGGAGAGAGACTTTCACCTTCTTCAATTCTCCTCACTATCTCCCCCCCTCCCCCCTCTCCCCTCCCCTCTCCCTACCCTAAACTGCCTTTCCTTCTCTCCTTCCTCCATCAGCTAACATAGGGAGAGAGGGAGAAGGCTCAAGAGGACAGTGTCAGATAGCCTCCCTTGCTAGATAACCTCCCTTGCTATTATCAAATCAGACGGGGCTAAATCGGACCGCCTTCACCCTGGGTCCAACCATAAACAAAGGCTGGCTGAGTGGTCCATGCTTTGTCAGCCCCCCCAAGAAGTTATTGGCAATTTATCCGCCCGTTCGAATCCCCCCCAGAACTTTTACCCAATTATCCGGCGAGTACTCAACATCTGGTAGAGTACATGAAATCGAGTACTCAGGATTAGACGAGTACGTATGATTTTGATGGGGTTAGGTACATGAAACACACCAAAAGAATGTCATTTGAACTACCTAACCTAACCAAAACCTCAAACCAAACCAACCTCCAAACCTACAAGCCTAACCAAACCCAACACCTCCTCTACCAAACCTAACCTACCAAGCCAAACCTAAGCTCAACCAACCAAACCAAACACACAATCTAACTCACCAAGGTCTATCTTTACACCTCGATAACAAAAGCTAATTATAACCAAACTCTAGAATCCCATGTTATAATTAAAGCAACAGGATATGGGCCGACAGGATATACTTCCATGATTATCTTCAACAACACCCTAGCTGCTGATAATTTTGTGTTTTTTTTGTTTTCTAAATATGTTTTTGTTTTATTTAACTGTTCATATTTTATTCAGTAGACATTTTATGATATTTTTATTTTCATTTTACGATTAATATATGTCTGTCTGTCTGTCTGTCTGTCTGTCTGTCTGCCTGTCTGTCTGCCTGTCTTGTCTGCCTGTCTGTCTGTCTGCCTGTCTGTCTTCAAGTGAATTTTGTTAACTACGCATCGCATCGCATCACACACACACACACACACACACACACACACACACACACACACACACACACACACACAAGGCCGAGTGTGTGGAGCGTAAATTGACATGATTAATAGTGAAGAAATGCATGACAGGAGTGTATTATGGATGGGCGTTCTATACATGTGGGCGGCCTATACATGTGGGCGGCTCATTACACCCAATACCTATTCTTCATGTAAAATGGTGAGGAAAATGGGAAGGTTTCTTATTAAAATTGTTGAGGAAATCAGTCGTGTTTTCCTTTCTGTCTACCAATTTCCTCATTCCAATCCCTCCCCTTCTCCTCCTTTCCTCCCTCACAAAGGTGGTGATGGAGGGGGAGAAGGTGTGGTGGTGGGGAGAAAAAGGTGTGTGGTGGTGATGGAGGAGGAGGGGGAGGGAGAGGTGCGACCAGTTATCATGCAACATCCACCTGTTGGTTACCTGAGTGGGGAGGGGGAGGGAGGGGAGACGGGGGGGAGGGAGGGGAATGCGGAGGCCTAGTAGAGGTTGTATCTGGCCTGGGTGATGGTGACAGGTCAAACGGGCCCCAGTCCAAATCTTATGGGGCCCCAGTCTACCAATCTAACCCAACCAACTGTGTGTGTGTGTGTGTGTGTGTGTGTGTGTGTGTGTGTGTGTGTGTGTGTAGTCATGTCCTTATACACATGACTCACTTCAACACACTCACCACCACCATCACCACCACAGGATACCTCCGCACCTCCTGTGATGACCAGAATTTAATGTCACAATATATATATACCATTTGTCATCTACTCCTGTCTACCTACACTAATCTACCGTCTACCCACACTAATCTACCGTCTACCTACACACTAATCTACCGTCTACCCTCACTAATCTACCGTCTACACACTAATCTACCGTCTACCCACACACTAATCTACCGTCTACCCACACTAATCTACCGTCTACCCACACTAATCTACCGTCTACCCACACTAATCTACCGTCTACCCACACTAATCTACCGTACACACTAATCTACCGTCTACCCACACTAATCTACCGTCTACCCACACTAATCTACCGTCTACCCACACTAATCTACCATCTACCCTCACTAATCACACGTCTACCCACACTAATCTACCGTCTACCCACTAAATCTACCGTCTACCCACACTAATCTGTCTACACTTAATCTACCGTCTACTCATCAATTTCGTGTTAATCCTCGTTCTTCATCAACTTTCACTCAGTTATTCTACTCTCTACTTTCACTGAGAGAGAGAGAAGAGAAGTGCTACGTAACGAGGGAATCATGATACCCACTTGAGGGCAGTTAAGGTGACAGCGACCGGCGTGTTAGAGAGATTCCAACTTGGTACTGGGCATGACACACACACACACACACACACACACACACACACACACACACACAACAGGAAAGGTGTTTACATGGATTATCTTACGTTCACAGAAGAGATAATCGGCCCTTTGTATCGTGTGTTACTGTGATGTGTCAAGACTCTCTCTCTCTCTCTCCTTCCTTCTCTCTAATCTTGTCCTCATTTCTCCTCCCCTCATCTCCTCCCCTGAACTCCTTCATCTCCTCATCTCCTCCCCTGAACTCCTTCATCTCCCTCACCTTCCCAGTCCCTCTTCATATCCTCCCCTCCGCCCCCCCTCCCTCCACACACTAGGACGCAAGTGAAAAGGTTATCATGAGGGGAAGGTGAGAGGGGGAAGGTGAGAGGAGGAGGAGAGGAGGGGAGGGAGGAGAGGGGAGGGAGAAGGAGGAGGAGGAAGGAAGGGAGGAGTAGGAGGAGGGGGAGGAGGGAAGGAGGAGGGAGGTAGGAGGAGGGTGAGGGGAGAGAGGTATTGCAACATTAGCAACACGCCCCTAGCCCTGCAATAACGGGCGGGTTAGACGTGGCATCAAGAGCCCCATTGAGAGGGCGGTGTAAGGGCTGACATGACCCGCCCACACACCCGACCCACCCACACCACTACGACCCACCCACACACACACACACACACTACAGCCCACCCACACTACATGCCACCACACACACACACACACACTACGACCCACCCACCCACCCACACACTACCCTCTCTGTTTACCTCCTCAACACGCTACTGTGACGTCCGCATGTTAATTAAACTAGAGTCAGGTCGATCACCAGGTCAAGTCACCAGGTCATAGTCACCAGGTGAGTCACCAGGTCATGAGTCCTGGGTCAGAGTCCCAGGTCATGAGTCACCAGGTCATGGGTCACCAGGTCACGAGTCACCAGTCATGAGTCACCAGGTCATGAGTCACCAGGTCACAGTCACCAGGTCATAGTCACCACCAGGATCGACTCATTATGGTGACGTTATTATCTAGATTAAGTCACAGATGTTGTCACCGTGTGTGTGTGTGTGTGTGTGTGTGTGTGTGTGTGTGTGTGTGTGTGTGTGTGTACAGCAGCAAAATGCGAGGAAAAAACAGCACGCACGACAATCGAGTCTTTTACCCACTAACACTTACGGATTTTCAGTTTCGGACAGATAAATTTAATGGACCCGATAACCGATACGATAAGGAATGGGGGTGAGGGAGGGAGGAGGGAGGGGTGAGGGAGGGGATGAAGCGATAGAAGGAGAGGGAGACTGTAGGGGGGAGGAAAGGAGAGGTGAAAGGGAGGAAGTGTAGGTTGGGGAAGAAAAATGAAGAGTTTAGGTTATGGGGGCTGTGAGGTGGGGGAGTGGAGGGGTTAGAGCCAAGGCACATCATGGGTTGAGGTGTGGGCCGGACCAACAGTAGCGGAAACAACACTATGGGTATGTGGGCGGTGGCTTTTTAACCTATAACAGACCCCTCCTCACCACCCCCTCCCCCTCCTCATCACCCCTCCTCTCTCCCCCCCACTACCTCCTCACGATAACGACACACAATGATGGCGTTATCAACACCACACACACACACACACACACACACACACACACACACACACTTTCTCTCTACGTATAAATTCTTATCGAGAGAGAGAGAGAGAGAGATATGTCAGTGAAGGAACCCACGCCCACACGCCATAACCCACGCCCACACGCCCATAACCCACGCCCACGCCCATAACCCACGCCCACACGCCCATAACCCACGCCCACACGCCCATAACCCACACCCACACGCCCATAACCCACGCCCACACGCCCATAACCTACGCCCACACGCCCATAACCCACCACAACCCACGCCCACACGCCCACAACCCACGCCCACACGCCCATAACCCACGCCCACGCCCATAACCCACGCCCACACGCCCATAACCCACGCCCACACGCCCATAACCCACGCCCACACGCCCATAACCCACGCCCACACGCCTATAACCCACGCCCACACGCCCATAACCCACGCCCACACGCCCATAACCCACGCCCACACGCCCATAACCCACGCCCACGCGCCCATAACCCACGCCCACGCGCCCATAACCCACACCCACACGCCCATAACCCACACCCACACGCCCATAACCCACGCCCACACGCCCATAACCCACGCCCACGCGCCCATAACCCACACCCACACGCCCATAACCCACACCCACGCCCATAACCCACGCCCACACGCCCATAAACCCACACTACCATAGCACCACCACAGAACTTTCAAGTATCACACCACCATACCTTCACCACCACAGTTCTACAACCATCACCATCACCACCACACCACTATGACCACCATTACCACCACAAAGACGGGACAGGGGCGGCAGGTCTCACTATCACCACCTCACACCATCACCACCATTACCACCACAAAAGACGGGAGAGAGGGCGGCAGGTCTCACTATCACCACCACACCACATCACCATCACCACCACACCACCATTACCACCACAAAAGACGGAGAGGGCGGCAGGTTCTACACGACACCTGCAGACACCTGATTCAATGGACCAATTTGCCGACTGCCCTGTGATGGAGGGGGGGGAAGGGGGGGGGGTTAGGGGGCGGGAGAGAACTGTGATTAGAGGAAGGAGGGAGGGAGGAGGGAGGAGGGAGGGAGGGAGGAGGGAGGGAGGGAGAATACAGTGGGTGGAAGGAAGGAGGTTAAAGGCAGATGGAAAGGGGTGAAGGAAAGCCCCTGAAGACAAGAGAGAGAGAGAGAGAGATGTATGAGTGTTGATCTTTACTTAAATTACTTATTAGACGGACTCTCTCTCTCTCTCATTTCCATACATCCATTACATAACCTCGTGGTAAGTGTGTGTGTGTGTGTGTGATCAATATACACATACACATCGACATTCGTCCCATTGTTTACCGCTTTTGTCATGAACGATGTGCTCTGGCTCCCTCCTCCTCCTCCTCATCCCTCCTCCTCCTCCTCCTCTTCTTCTTCCTCCTCCTCCTCCTCCTCCTATCCTTCACCTTCCTGTCCCATCCCTCCTCAAGGATTACCCACACCCCTCGAGGATTACCCACCCCCCTCACCACCACTAGTCTCCCATACAAACCGCTCTTGATGTATCGAGTGGCACTTGAGAAAACTATGAGGAGTGGGGGGAGGAGGAGGGGCGAGTGGGGGGCGGAGGGGGGGATGGTGTGGTTTATATTTCACACTATGGCCTGGGCGGTGGTCCAGCGGTTCAGTGGTCCACAATGGTCCAGAGTGTAGGGGGGTATGGGGGTGTGGGGGGCTAAGGGATGACTCTGGCCTTGATAGAGGTGAGGTAGAGTGGAGAGGTAGAGTGAGGGAGGGTGAGGGAGAGGGAGGGAGGGTGAGGGAGAGTGAGGAGGGTGAGGGGAGGGTGAGAGAGAGGAGGAGGGTGAGGGAGAGTGAGGAGGGTGAGGGAGGGTGGAGGGAGGGTGAGGGACTGGACATGATGGTCCTCCAGTGTCTCAAGTACTCTCGGGTCAATACAAGGATACACTGAGAGAGAGAGAGAGAGAGAGAGAGAGAGAGAGATGCTTCAGAAGTGTTTTAAAGTTGCTCATTAAATAAAGTGAGTTTAAGGTGTAAAGAAAATGTTAAAGTTAGTTTTAAATGAAGAAAATGTAACTATATAGTATAAGCTTTAGATGTAGGTGTAGAGATAGTTTAAATCGTGCTTCTCTCTCTTCTCTCTCTCTCACACACACAGATAGACACTTCAAGAGACTACTGGAGCGTACACAAGCAGGTGGGCGTAACGTGCATGACGATGGGCGGGTGGAGGGGGGGTCAGTCACCTCGTCACGGTGTGTAGAGAAGCATAAGGTGTGGGTGGAGGTGTTAAGGGGTGGGTGGGGGTGTTAAGGGTGGGTGGGGATACAGAAATGGGTGGAGGTGTAGGACCTGGCAACACTAAACATAGTGTTAACCCATAATTAAAGACGTCACCCATTGCCTAATTGGAAACTCGGCCACAGCACAGTTATTAACATGCTACAGTGAGGGGGGGTGAGGGGGGGTAGGGGGTGGAGGGGGTGGGGAGAGGGGAGAGGAGGGGTGAGAGGGGAGAGGTGGGGGTGGGGGGTGGAGGAGGGAGAGGGGAGAGGAGGGGGGAGAGGGGAGAGTGAGGGGGAGAGGGGAGAGGAGGGGGAGTGAGGGGTACTATTACTACATGCTAATGAGTGATCTGTGTTCCTCGTCCCCCTCTCTAACTACCACCATCCCTACAACCACAACTACCACCATCTACCACTATCATCATTATAATCACTATTATCACCATCGTTCATCCATCATCACTATCACTCCCTTTATTATCATCACTATACCCTCACCATATCCTCAACATCACTATCACCACCACTACACCATCACCACGCCCCTATACAACCACCACCAAGCTCTCACCATCACCACCACGCCCCTACACTATCAACACTACACCCTCACCACCACGCCTCACATAACCCACAAAGGCACCATTAACAACCCTATTAGAGGCCTGCCAATTGCATCACCACCAACTACAGGTACCCAATTAGCGGGAAGTTTTTCTCTGTTGTGGCTCTTCCTCCATCTTTATTATTTATCTTTTAATTCCCATCTTTATTTTCTGCATCGTGTTGTTTTTTATTTGTTTTTGTGTCTTCTTTATCTTCATTCAAATGTTCTCTTCCTTCCTTCCTTCCTTCTTTTCTCCTCCTTCCTTCCTTCCTTCCTTCCTTCTCGTCCTCCTCACCCAGGTCTTGGTATCACTAAGGAAGAAGTAAGGCAGACCACTCTTTCTTCCTCCTCTTCTCCCTCTTCCCTTCCTCTTAAACACCGTACTGTCTTCATTAAATTCTCCCCCCTTTTCCTTCCCCCTCCCTCCTTCCCAGATCTACTGAAGGTTTCAACTCCTAGGAGAAACCTGAGTCAGAGCTCTGAGTATTGAGCCTATTGTCAGGGACGGTGGGTGATGTGTGGTGGGTGTTGTGGTGGGTGTTGTTGTGGTGGGTGTTGTGGTGGTGAGTGCTGTGCTGTGTTGTGGTGGTGAGTGTTGTGTTGTGGACATCATCACAACCAGCATCCCTCACTCCCCCAGATGAGATCTTTGATTACCTTACACCTGGTATTGGCAGGTGGTAAGTTGTTCAAGAGATTGGTGTGGTGTTGGAGGTGTGTTGGAGGTGGTGGAGATGTGTTGGAGATGTGTTGGAGGTGTTGGAGATGTGTTGGAGGTATTAGAACTCGCCCTCAAAGACCTCGTCCTCCACCCCCCGCCTCACACTTCAGGATCATCTTTGCCAACCTCAAGTATCGACTCTCTAAGAATCCCCTTCATATCCCTCCTCACCTCATCCCCACCACATTCTCACCCCCTACCACACCACCATCCCAATACCACTTCCCTCTCCTCAATATATCGTGAAATCGGCACCAACATAACTCTTGGATATCGCAGTCACTTGTTATCGGTGTCTGGGGTTGCCCTAACGAATGGCTATCGGTATTTACGGGATATCGTCTGTATTGGATATCGTCTGCTAGATACTGTATGTAATGGATATCGTCTGTATACACTATAAGACACCACCTATCACCATAAGTAACCACGGGCACTATACATCACACCAGGAGTACAACTTACTAGTGATTCAGGTACTCACAGGTACTCAGGAAGGTACTCAGGTAATGCAGCCAATTACGTCAACACACCTGTAGAGAGAAAATATTGGGTAAGTTAGGTTTATAGATTAACAACAACAAGAATAATAATAATAATAATAATAATAATAATAATAATAATAATAATAATAATAATAATAATAATAATAATAATAATAATAATAATAATAATAATAATAATAATAATAATAATAACAAAAACAACATGCCGCCTCTTCTTGCCCCTATCCAATTTCCGACCAATAATAACTATCTAAATTTAGCGTCCCTTCCCTCTAACTATAAAAATGTCCCCCTCCCCCTCCTCCTCCCTCCTTCAAGCATCACAATTTTCAACACCCAATAATAATAGAAGCCCCCCACTACCTTACCTCCCCATCTTATACCCCACCTCCCCATCCTATACCCCACCTCCCCATCCTACACCCCACCTCTCCCCATCCTACACCCCCACTCTCCCCAACCTAACCTACCCCACCTGCAACATTCAACTAATTGGTAAAGGTATTTAATTTTCAGACAGTACAGGTAAGCGCTCAGGTAACCCCAAGGTGTCTAGTCTCATTAACTCACCTGTTGTGTATAAACTTTTAGAGGTGGGAGAAGAGAGGGAAATATTTTCGAGTAATTTACAACAACACTAACTAGGTAATTGAAGGTTGTAACAAGGACTAATTATCGTGGTTGTGGTTATTTGTTTATTGTTGTCATTACCATCTCATGACGTCATCAGTTTACGCACCGCCTAACCTAAGGGGGAGGGGAGGGGAGGGAGGTGGAGGGAGGTGTCAGACAGTTCCTTGCTGACATTCCTCTCTCACTATAAAACGACACACTCGGCTGACAGTTCGTTGCACTGACACACCCGACTGACATCAACCTGAGATACAGCTGACACGCCCCTTGCCTGACGTGCCAAGCTGACATTTCGAGATGCTCAGCTGACACAATTAAGTGAATAACCATCCGTCCTTGTCAGCTCGCTACACCTGCCTGACAAATCCGGCTGATAAATAAAAAAAAACAAATGCTGACAGCCCCTTGTCTGACGTGGCCCAAAATCTCTGACACACACACACACACGGCTGACGTTCTCCTGACGCCCGGCTGACACGCCCGGCTGACGGCTCGTGTTGCTCAGCTGATGTTGGTCACGCTCCTCAACCTAACACCGCAAACCTGACTTGGCTCATGTATATTTTTTCTCCCTCAAACACCTGACTGTCCTCCAGCATGCATGTATGTATGTATGTATGTATGTATGTATGTATGTATGTATGTATGTGAATCAGGTTTCAGCCCTAAGACTGATGAGAAAACAAACAATTGGTAAACACGTTGGGAACATGTATGGGGTGAGTACACAACGGGGAAATGAAGTGGTGGTAGTGGTGGTGGTGGTGGTGTAGGGATGGTGGTAGTGGTAGTGGTGGTGGTGGTAGGGATGGTGGTAGGGATGATGGTGGTAGTGGTGGTGATGTGGTGGTAGTGGTGGTGATGAGGTGGTAGGGACTGTGGTGGTGATGGTGGTAGGGACGGTGGGTGGTAGGGATGGTGGTAGGGATGGTGGTGGTAGGGATGGTGGTAGGGATGGTGGTGGTGTGGTGGTGAGTGATGGTGTGGTAGGGACGTGTGGTGGTGATGGTGGTGATGGTGGTAGGGATGGTGGTAGTGATGGTGGTAGTGTAGTGGTGATGGTGGTAGGATGATGTAGTGGTGGTGAGGTTGGTAGTTACGAAAGAAACAAATTATAAAAGAAAGGAAAATAGAAAGTCAAAGAAAAAAAATAGAAAAACAAAGACAAAAATGAGTAATAAAAGAAAGGAGGAGGAAGGAAAAAAACAAAAACAATAGCGGTTGTTGGAAGAGAGAGAGAGCTGTCAGACTGGTTCAATCTCATCGTCCTGGGAATGGTTACCTACAGTCACCACTACCACACATACATCCACCCACTATCCCACCCAGCATCATCTCCTGCACTCTCCACTCACTACCTGCCCCATCCCACTGCCCCACACCTGCCACCCTCTACTAGGTTGGAGTGTGAGTTGGGGGGGTGAGGGTGGTGGATGAGGGGGTGAAGGAAGAGGTGGTGGATGGGGAGGGGTGAAGGAAGGGTGTGGATGGGGGGAGGGGGTGAAAGAGGTTAAAGTGGTAGGTAAGCGGTTGGGGGTGATGGGAGGATAGGGTGGGGGGTTGGGGGTGGGGAGATGGGGTGACGATCCTGTGGTTGTGGTTATGTTTGTGTTATCGTTATCACCACATCCTCACCCCCCTCTCTCTCTCTCTCTCTCTCTCTCACAAGAAAGAAGAAGAAGAAGAAAGAAAAAACATCATTTAGTTATATCACGATAAATCAATAATTCCTTGCATAAATTATCCACAGTAGTCTTAGTGTGGGTGGATGGGTGGGTGGATGGGTGGGTGGAGGTGGGTGGGTAGTTTGGGAACACCATCACAACTTGAAGCACCTCCGCTCCCCACAAGCCACCACCCTTCCCCGCCGCCACCCACAAGCGTCGTAACCACCCACGAGCTACCACCCTACCACCCACTAATGGCGGCCTCGTGTCGCCGCGATAACACCCTTGATGCTTCGTCACCTTCACCACACACACACACACACACACACGTACGTTTTACACCTACAACACTTCCACTCTCCCTCAACCCACTCCAAACCCTCTCACTCATTCCACCCACTCCACACCCTCCCACTCCACCCAGTCAGTCAGTCAGACAGCGGGGCTTTTGATAAACACCGCCTCGCTACCTCCCATGGGACTAGAATAAGGTGACCTATTCATTTCTGCCCCGCCACGTCCCTATCCTGCCCCACCCCGTTACGTTCTTGCCCCACCCCGTTCCGTTCTTGCCCCACCCCGTTCCGTTCTTACCCCGCTCCGTTCTTGCCCCCATCCCCACCCCATTAAATCCCTGCCCCTATCTCATCTCACCTTGCCCCGTCCCTGCCCCATTCCACCCAGCCTCTACACCCACCCCACCCCGGCCGGATATCAATTTTGTGCGATAAAAGCCTGATAACCGGTCCTCCTTCCTACCTTCTTCGATCGCCCAGGGAACATCTTCACAAAGCGGGTATATCCGGCGGTCCCGACAGCTACTTTCTAGGTTACATCCGGCTTTCAGTGTCAAAGGAAGAATGGCCCAGGGTAATATCGGATTAGTTCTGGCATGGATTTAAGTGTATCCGGCCTTCTTGAACGGTAATTTCAAGGCATAACCGGCTTTCAGTATCAAAATAATAGCCCAAGTTCATATCTGGTCATTCTTTTTCTTATCCGGCCGCTTCCTTAACTAAATTTTCTGGTTATATCCGGCTCTTGTGAACGATACTTTCCAGCTAGCTACATCTGGCTGACAGTACCAAGAACGCCCATTTCACAGTTTCAGGCTAAGTTAGCAATTTCCGCTACATTTTTCACCCACTTGGCAACACTTGCTAAAGAGGGCAACATCTGCCGCACCAACTCCTCACAGTTATGTAATGTAAACACGAGCGAATATAAACAGGTAGTCTAACCAGCGAGTCCGCCCTCACGCCCACGCCTATCTTCACGCCCACGCCCGCCTTCACACCACCTTGGAAGAGGGGGAGAAGGAGGAAGAGGGGAGGGGGAGAAGGAGGAAGAGAGGAGGAGGAGGAGGCAACAATAGCGAGTGGCAAGGTGAGACAACCACAACATCCGGCTTACACTCTTCCTCCAACACCCCCTCCAACACTCTCTCTTCCGTACACACCCCTCCACCACACTCTCCAACACACTCCCTCTACCACACACCTTCCACCACTCTACCTCCATCACATATCCTCCTCCACCACCACCCTCTCTCCCTCCATCACATCTCTATACCTCCTCCAACACCACGTCAACAGTGGGAGCGTCATCGTCAAGGTGTTGGGGAAAGGGGGGGTGGGGGTGGGGGTAGTGGGGGGTGGGGAATCATTTGTGTCGGCAGGAAGTTGTATTGGGGGAACACCTTTCCTGAATTTATTGGACCTCTCCCTCCTACCCCCTCCCCCCTCTCATTCTCCCACTCACCTCCTCTCCCCCTCCCTCTCCCCACCCCACCCACCTCTCCAGAATTAATAGGATACAAGTCCAATCCGAATAACTGAGATGAAAGTTCGGTCCGGATTAACGAGTAGATCATTCAGTCCGGATAAATGAAGCGAAAAACACGAAGTTCAAACCTCGCCATATCGAACCAACACACACGAAAGTCAGCAGTCAGTCGAGCGGGGGACGAGATTATCCACTCCGCCACACACACACACGCGATCAATGTCAGCACAAAAGAGCACTAGTGACGTGTTCTGTGACATGACCAAACAAACATATAGACATGAACAGAACGTAATGATATGACAACTGACACTTACACACGACATGAAAATAGTAATGTCATTGATGGTGATTTATCTGCGTGTTAAGTTGTGGTAGACCAGTGTCTTGACTACCACTATCTTGACTACCACTATCTTGACTACCACTATCTTGACTAACCACTATCTTGACTACCACCTTGACTATCTTGACTACCACTATCTTGACTACCACTATCTTGACTACCACTATCTTGACTACCACTATCTTGACTATATCTTGACTAACCACTATCTTGACTACCACTATCTTGACAACCACTATCTTGACTACCACTATCTTGACTACCACTATCTTGACTAACCACTATCTTGACTACCACTATCTTAACTACCACTATCTTGACTAACCACTATCTTGACTAACCACTATCTTGACTAACCACTATCTTGACTACCACTATCTTGACTACCACTATCTTGACTACCACTATCTTGACTAACCACTATCTTGACGTTAGAATGAATAAAAAACGAAACGTGACAAAAACACTAAAACAAGTATAACAACTAATTAAAAAAAACACGAAAATAAACCCGAAAGTAAACAAATAAACAAAAGAAAACAACCCCCCAAAAAACACGAATTAAAACATAAAACAATTAAATTAAACACAACCAAACAAAAACCAAAGAAACAAAATCAACCTAAAAAACAAACAATATCAACCACACACAATCAACCACAAAATCACCAACCACGCAATCAACCACACACCATCAATCACAAAACCACCAACCGCGCACAATCAACCACGCACAATCAACCACGCACAATCAACCACACCAACATTACATGGCAATCAATCAACTTCAGGGATTGTGGTGTTGCAGACTCTACCACTGGGGCAAAAAGTGAGAGAGAGAGAGAGAGAGAGAGAGAGAGAGAGAGAGAGAGAGAGAGAGAGGCAATTTCATTAAGTCTCGTTGACATGCACACGATCAATGTCCAAACAAAAGGGAGGCTGAAGACGTTGCTATTGAGGCTAGACACAGCATCACCACAGCATCTAACAGCATTGGGGCAACACTTAACACAGCATCTAACAATCTAACAGCATTGGGGCAACACCTAACACAGAATCAACAACATTGGCGCAACACAGCACTGAGGCAACACTTAACACTCAACTGACAGCATTGGGGCAACACGTAACACAGTATTGGCACAGCACCTAACACAGTATTGGCACAGCACCATCACAGCACCTAACACAGTATTGGCACAGCACCAACACAGCACCTAGCACAGAACTGGCAGCATCGACACAAACCGATCACAGAAAATGAAAATATTAACTCAGATATCCACGATCACTGACTCAATAAACGTGGCTATTGTTGCAGAACGTTATTGCAGAAGGCTATTGTAGACATGGTTATTGTTGCAGAGGCTATTGTAGATGTGGTTATTGTTGCAGAGGCTATTGTAGATGTGGTTATTGTTGCAGAGGCTATTGTAGATGTGGTTATTGTTGCAGAAGGCTATTGTAGATGTGGTTATTGTTGCAGAGGGTAATGTAGACGTGGTTATTGTAGACATGGTTATTGTTGCAGAGGCTATTGTAGATGTGGTTATTGTTGCAGAGGGTATTGTAGACGTGGTTATTGTTGCAGAGGCTATTGTAGATGTGGTTATTGGTGCAGAGGCTATTGTAGACATGGTTATTGTTGCAGAAGGTTATCAGCAGAAGTCGTGGTTGTTGTGGTTAAAAGTCCCGTCAATACAACTTTCGGTGAGGCAGAAAACGCCGTACAGAGGGCGCCATCATCCGGACCACCACACATATACAATGGTCGTCTTGAGGAGGTCACTGCTGAGACGCCCTTTGTTCGACCTGCAGGACCTCAATGATTCTGGTAGGATCTCGGTGATAGGATATAGTGCTTTTGGTAGGACCTCAGTAATAGGAGACAGTCACAAGCTGTAGGATCTCTTATAACTAGTCTTCTTTTGGTAGGATCTCGATGATAAGAGGAAGTTACAAGCGCTGGAGGATATTAAACTATATCAGAAGTTCTTCGTCAGGATCTGAATGAATCGTAAGTTCTTCTGTAGGATGTTAAAGAAAGGAGTCACAACCAACGAAGGATATCATCACTCAAGGATCTTAAACAGGAGGACCACAAACGCTGAAGGATACCAAGAATAACAATGTATAATCCTTTTCGAAAATTTCAATAGGATCTGTTACGACCGTGTCGTATTTTTCTATTTTTTTTTATATAACAGCTTCCATGTTGCTCCATATTATTCCTGTAATGATGTGTTATATTACTATTATATAATCTAGTCACCTTACCCTGTGCTGTTAAGGTTTTACCTGTTATTATTTGTTCAAGCCCATCTTATTTCTTCATTTAGTATTGTAACAAACATTCTTTGTTGCTCTAACGACCATCTGCATCTTTAAACAACCCACCGACGGGTCAATTGGCGGGAGCCGACCTTACATATAGCAGTTCAGTCCTCTTGTCATACAGTTCACATCCTCTGAGTGCCATCCGTCACCTGTTATTATACTTCATTTATTTGTGTTGTTCCTGTCGTCACCAATGTGGTATATCTATGTGAGTACCTATTTATGTCTCTATTTATGTTCATCAGTATTTGCTAAGTTACATTTAAGTAATTCAGTGTTGTTTCACGTTAGTTAATTTCGGTGTTAGTTTTTACATGTTTATGCAGTGTTAACGTAATCCAATGCTTTATTTTTATTCTTTTGATGTTTCGATGTTTAGTATCATTTGTGTCTTAAAAGTTTCGATGGTGAATCAATTTGTTGTGACAGCCTACGAGGCTCTTTATTGTGTTAATATTTAATTAATTAACTTCTTAAAGGTTTACTTCATTTATTTTTATTCCCTTTTAATTTACTTCACTTTTTTGTTTGGTTACGCCTAGAACCTGGATATTTAAGTAAATTAAGAGACGGCGTAACAGATTCTAATGAAAGACAAAGGGTATCAGGACCTCAATGATGGGAGAAGGTTCAGGACCGACCGACCAGGAAGGACTCGGGGCCGACTAGTTAAGCCAGCCAAGAGGAAGTGGATTTACAGGCTTCATATGAGAGACAGAGAGATGTGAGTATTATGAGTATTATGAGTATTTCGTGAGTATTGTGAGTATTATGAGTATTTCGTGAGTATTGTGAGTATTATGAGTATTTCGTGAGTATTGTGAGTATTATGAGTATTTCGTGAGTATTGTGAGTATTATGAGTATTTCGTGAGTATTGTGAGTATTATGAGTATTTCGTGAGTATTGTGAGTATTATGAGTATTTCGTGAGTATTGTGAGTATTACGAGGTCACTAGGTCTTGGTAATTGGTAAAAAGGAAGCTTCCCATTGGCTCATACCTTAAAATTGCACTAATGAGCCTCTAATTGGAGTCTGTTGTTGTTTTGACCAGGTAGTTAATTAACTGAAGGGCGATGACATCTTAAAAGTGTGTGTGGGGGGAGGGGTGGTGGGGGAGGAGGTGACTTAGAGGGAGGGGTGACTTCTCTTCTTTCAATTCGAATACCATTTTATTCATTCATTGTCTGTCTGTCTGTCTGTGTGTGTCTAAGCGTATAAAAACGACCATGAAATCTGTCCTCACACTATGTATGTATGTATGTATGTGCATGTACTATATGTGTGTGGGTGTGATTGTACTGAGTGTGTGTGTATGTATGTATGTGTGTATGTATGTATGTATGTACTGTGTGTGTGGCCCACTTGACCATGGGCCACACAATAGAGGCTGGACCCCTGGCTTACACTGGGCGCCTTCAGTCGTAAACACAAAGCGGATTTACGTCACAATGACCCCAGCTGACCTTGAAGTCCCTCGCTGCTGGAAAGTTGGACGGACGGACGGACGGAATTTTGGGCAAACGGACGGAATTTTGGGCGAACGGACGGAATTTTGGGCGAACGGACGGAATTCTCCACGTCCTTCCTTCAGCCTCTCCTTACTCTCCCCCCCTTCAACGACTGCCAGTAACTTTAATAATTATTCCTTTTTATAATCCATCCCCTCCTTCCCATCACCCCTCCCTCTCCTCACCTCTCGACTCTCCCTACCCCCACCGCTTCCTCACCTCCCCACCCCCCTCTCCACCCCTCCCCTCAAACTTCAGGATAATAATATTGGGAGAGGAGAGGGGAAGGGGGGAGACACAGGGGAGGGGGTGGGGTGGGGAGACACAGGGGAGGGGGTGGGGTGGGGAGACAAGGAGGAGGGGGTGGGGTGGGGAGAAATTTTAATAAAGCCAGGCTGGACGAACTCGTTATAGATTATTAATACTACGGCTCCTACCTCATAATGCATTCCTCCCCTCCCCATCTATCCACCCACCCCACAGTATCCCTCCCCTCCCCATCTCCCCACCCACCCCACAGCATCCCTCCCCATCCACCCCACAGCATCCCTCCCCCCATCTCCCCACCCACCCCATACAGCATCCCCTCCCCACCCACCCCACAGCATCCCTCCCTCCCCACCCAATTCCCACAGCATCCTCCTCCCCCACTCCCACCCACCCCACAGCATCCCTCCCTCCCATCTCCCCACCCACCCCACAGCATCCCTCCTCCCATCTCCCTGACCCACCCCACAGCATCCCTCCTCCCCCATCTCCCACCCACCCCACAATATCCCTCCCCATCTCCCCCCCACCCACCCCACAGCATCCTCCTCCCCACAATAACCATTCTCCCGTTACTCTCTCCCCCATCCTATCTCACATATATTCTCTTCTCCCCAGAACATCATAAATTCTACCCAAACACACATCTCAAACACCCCCCAAAACACACCCTCCCCCATACACATCCCCCCAACACACCCTCCCCATACACATTCAACCCCCCAACACACCCCCCATACACATCCCTAAACACCCCCATACACACCCCCCAACACACCCTCCCCATACACACATCCAAACACCCCATACACACCCCCCCCAACACACCCTCCCCCCCCATACACATCTCAAACACCCCCCAAACACACCCTCCCCCATACACATCTCAAACACCCCCAAACACACCTCCAACACACCTCCCCCACACATCTCAAACACCCCATACACACACCCCCCCCAACACACTTCCCCCCATACACATCTCAAACACCCCCAAACACACCCTCCCCCCATACACATCTCAAACACCCCCCATACACACCCTCCCCATACACATCTCAAACACCCCCATACACACCCCCAACACACCCTCCCCATACACATCTCAAAACACCCCCAAACACACCTCCCCAACACACCCTCCCCATACACATCTCAAACACCCCCCATACACACCTCCCCATACACATCTCAAACACCCCCCATACACACCCTCCCCCCATACACATCTCAAACACACGGACTCGCATAGATAAAATTTATCCCTCGACAATAACAATGAACTTACGACATCAATAAAGTTGCTAAGTTGAGTTTGCAATATTGTTAAGGCTTGATGCAGCAGTTAAGGGGTGACAGATATTATTGTTGTTGTTGTGTTTAGGTCTTGTTTGTTGTTTTTGTTGTGATGGGTTGTAAGTAGTGTTGTTGTCGGGTTGTTATTGAAGTTTGAGTTGTTATTTTGTTATTATCATTATTATGGTATTATAACAACAACTACAACTAATACTACTACTACAACAACTACAACAACTACTACTACAACAACTACAACAACTACTACTACTACTACAACTACTACTACTACTTTTTTTTTTTTAACGTGGCCTCCAGCCTCCCCCAATAGCCACACCTTCGCCACCATTTATTTACCTTAATATTAACTATCCTAATACATAAGCAACTATCCTATCTGTGTTAAATTAGTTGAGCCGCAGATCGATGCAGCATTCGGTGACTGTAGCCTCATAGTCGATATCTGCAGCAGTTGACGGAGTAGGGGCAGAAGCTCTCGTTCCCCTGAGGCAGAGCAAAGCCGACCGAAGGAGAGAGAAGGACAGTCGACATCTCATCCAGGCTGTGACATAACTTCTGGGCTGCTGCTTCTGTTCGGAGATCAGCCCCGCGAGTCTGGCGTAGAAACATCTTGCGCTTGGGCCCATCCCACCAGAGGTTGTGAACACTAGCGGAGTGAAGCTGCCTTGATCGACATTTTGAATTCTCTCCCCATATGCCCTTCTCTTGTCGTTCTCGTTCCTCCTATGTGCAGCATCGAGAGCTAGGTTACGGTGACAAACGGCCATGGGATCAAAAATCCTGATGTCGAAGAAGGCTCGCTGTCCCCGCGTCCAGAATCCTCGAGCACTGACGTCCACACGGGCTTCGTTAGATGTGTTTGAAGTCCTGTGTTGGAGGATCTCGCCATCCAGTGGAAGGAGGGTCGGTTCTACCATGACGTCCCGGCAGGTTTCCTTCAACATATTTGCTGTGAGATCCCTTACCTCGTCATGCCTCATGCATATGAAGCCCCCCTTCTTGCAAACCATGGCGTGATCGCCATCATAGGAATAGCCACACACGCATTGGGAGGGCAAACCATCTACTGGCCAACCGTACCTTAGAGCAATGGCATCTGTAAATTCTTGTTTGTTAAGGCTGAAACCATTTGCCCTTATCGGTAACGTAGTTAACCAGTTCGAGGCGCCCACCTCCTGCGCTATAGCTATTTTTTTTGTCAAATTTTCTGGAACCTGCAGCAATAGTTGCTGCAACATGTCATTTTGGCAGTGCTGCGATCTGTTGTAATGGATCTACGGATCTTATTAACTTCGCTGGTGTCCACTTCCCCTGTTGCATTCTGGGCTATTATGTATTACTACTACTACTACTACTACAACTACTACTACAACTACTACTACAACAACTACTACTACTACTACTACTACAACAACTACTACTACTACTACTACTACTCTGGGCCAATAATAACCACAAGATATTCTAAATGTCAACACAGCCGTTACCATGACAACGTACACACAGGTCTCACCTTAACTGGAACATCTTAATGAGGAGAGAGAGAGAGAGAGAGAGTGAGAGAGGGAAAGTGGTGATATAGAAGAGAACAGAGAGGACTTTAACTAGATAACTCTACTGAGACTCTACCTTAACTACTGAGACTCTACCTTAACTAGAAACATTCACTAAAGCACCAATTAAGCATGGGTGGGTGTGTGTCTACTCCAAACATCGATTTAGTTGTCGAGTGTGTGTGTGTGTGTGTGTGTGTGTGTGTGTGTGTGTGTGTGTGTAACTAATTAATTAAAACTTACAATAATACCAAAAAAACCTACAGATTAGGTATTTAATTATCACGATCTAATTACAGTAGGATTTTTAATTATTTCACGACGATGGTAATTAATGTAATGTAATTTATCGTATAGTATTTATTTTTGAGCAACTGTGAAATATTCGTATAATGAGTTTTCCTTTTAATATTCGACTGACGGATATTCCAGCTTAATAATCTTCACAGGGGGATATCTGTTTCAAGTATATTTTTTAAATGAAGATTCTGGGCATAATTTTAGTCTCCTAACTGGTGGTGCTAAGTGAAGGTATCTAGTTAAGGTAGAGTCTTAGTGTTAATTTTGTCTCCTAACTGGTGGTGCTAAGTGAAGGTATCTAGTTAAGGTAGAGTCTCAGTGTTAATTTGGTCTCCTAACTGGTGGTGCTAAGTTAAGGTATCTAGTTAAGGTAGAGTCTCAGTGTTAATTTGGTCTCCTAACTGGTGGTGCTAAGTTAAGGTATCTAGTTAAGGTAGAGTCTTAGTGTTAATTTGGTCTCCTAACTGGTGGTGCTAAGTGAAGGTATCTAGTTAAGGTAGAGTCTTAGTGTTAATTTGGTCTCCTAACTGGTGGTGCTAAGTGAAGGTATCTAGTTAAGGTAGAGTCTTAGTGTTAATTTGGTCTCCTAACTGGTGGTGCTAAGTGAAGGTATCTAGTTAAGGTAGAGTCTCAGTGTTAATTTGGTCTCCTAACTGGTGGTGCTAAGTGAAGGTATCTAGTTAAGGTAGAGTCTCAGTGTTAATTTTATCTCCTAACTGGTGGTGCTAAGTGAAGGTATCTAGTTAAGGTAGAGTCTCAGTGTTAATTTGGTCTCCTAACTGGTGGTGCTAAGTGAACGTATCTAGTTAAGTTACTTTTTGGCAACAAGTTTGACTTCATTAACGACGCAATTTCTCCCCGTGTCTGAGAACCAAGGGAACAAGTCAAGCACTAACTCGCTTCACCCATTACATACAATGGTCACAGCACAAACCAACAAGAATAGGTACCCCATTATAACCCATTGTCCTTAAGTCTTTCCCCCATTAATTTCAATAACAAGGAGGCGAAAATCCTTACCTAACAACCTCAATAATGGCTCTAATGATCCTTAACGACCCTTTAATACGAAATAACGCCATCTAATTGTTCATGGGGGTAATTAGCGTGTACACATTGGAGTGGAGGACAATGGGGAGGCGTGTGGGGTCCGCTCCAGGTGGTGATGGGGCGTGGGAGGGCGTGTGCGTGGACAGCCCCAGGTGGTAGTGAGGTGCGTTGAGGGGCGTCGGGGGGGGTGTTGGAGAGTCAGTGGGTGGTGGAAGGAGGGTTGGTGAAGGGCGTGGGGAGGGAGGGAGGGAGGGCGTGTGGTGTGTTACTGGGTGGGTGTAGTAAGAGGCGGGAGAGGGTGTGTGTCTGGAGAGGGGGAAGAGAGGTGTGAGGCGGGGGGGGCGGAAGCAGGGGTGAAGTTCGTGGGGGGTGAGATGCGTGAGGGGTGTGTCGCATCGAGTGTAAAAGGGCGTGGCGAGGCGGCGGGCGCGTGGCAATAAGCTTGTCTCGTTGCATTAATGATGAAGTTGTAACACGAAGAGAGGGGAAATGCAATCTTTTGCAACCTCTTACCCTCCCTCTCCCCCCTTCCACCTCTCCCCTTACAGGAATCTTTGGAATATAATAACATAGCAAGCAAGCAAGCACACACACACACACACGATAAACAGCTGCCAGTGTGTTATCGTTTATCAAGAAGTTATCACCTGTTATCTGTCCTTATCTCCAGTGTTATCGGCTGGCCTGTACCTTGCCTACACAACTCACGACAGACAGAGGAATGTGGACAACACCTACCAAGTCATTTTGTTCGCTGATGATAAACTGTTGACGGATTACCTGATTATTAGCCTACCTTTAGCTTATTGCACCTGAAGATATGATTAACCTAACGTAACCTAACCTAACGCAACCTAACCTAACCTAACCCAAATTCCAGCTTATTTCGCCTGAAAGCTAAACACCCTTATCATATATAACAGGGTTAGCTTAGGTTAAGTTAGGTTGGGTTAAAATCTGGTTGAGTTTGGTTAAATCAGATTAGACTAACGTTAGAGTGGCTAATCTTCAGGCGTTCTAAATTAATAATTACCTGTATGGACTATAATCTTACCTTAATTAACAACAGGTGACCAGGTAATGCAGTGGTAAGCTGGGGTCTCGTGTACCGTATGTCTCTTCCTTATGCTTATGGTACAACAATGGTGTACCGTATGTCTCTTCCTTATGCTTACGGTACAACAATGGTGTACCGTATGTCTCTCCCTTATGCTTATGGTACAACAATGGTGTACCGTATGTCTCACCCTTATGCTTATGGTACAACAATGGTGTACCGTATGTCTCTTCCTTATGCTTACGGTACAACAATGGTGTACCGTATGTCTCTCCCTTATGCTTATGGTACAACAATGGTGTACCGTATGTCTGTTCCTTATGCTTACGGTACAACAATGGTGTACCGTATGTCTCTCCCTTATGCTTACGGTACAACAATGGTGTACCGTATGTCTCTTCCTTATGCTTACGGTACAACAATGGTGTACCGTATGTCATATCCTAGCACACCCATGACATGTAAACACACGGGTCTAGATTCATCCGTATCTATTTAGGGTGTTAAGTCCTCCTGACCCCGGATGTGAGTCAATGAGTAAGAGACCAAATCCAACAATCCTTTCTCCAGCACTGGCACTGTAACGCTCGAGTGAGGTTAGCATGAGGGCATATCCTGACGCATAAAAACAGGATATTACACCATACAATGATTCCTCTTGACTCACACCCTCATGATCTTCAGTCACTAATCGTTGACTCATACACTTGCGTCAGGGATGGGCTTATTCATCACCCTTGGGTATAAGTGTCTTAGGGCGTGATGAGTCCGTTGCTTATTCACTATTCATATGTTTTGATTCATCTGTTGAGTTCACTGTAAAGTTTTATTCATGAGTATTGTTATTTATGATTCACTCGTTGCGTCATTGAGTATAGCTATTGATGATTCACTAAATGCGTCATTGAGTATACAGGTAAGCTATCCATGACTCATTCGTTGCGTTATAAATAGTAAAGTTATTCATGATTCACTACTTGCGTCAGTATGAGAAAGAGAGAGAGAGAGAAAGAAAGAGAGAGAGAGAGAGAGAGAGAAAGAGAGAGAAAGAGAGAGATTTCACGCCTCATTACCCCCCCCCCCTCCCTCCACCAGTGAAATCAACAAGCGCATATCCTTGTTCGACAATACTGGCGATCAAACTCCAGACTGGCGTTCACGAGGGAGAGTTCACATAGGGATCACTAAGTCTATCTTGCAGGTGATGTCCCGATACGTCTAGTAGGCCCCAGTCCCAATGGGCCCTAGTCCTAATGGACCCCAACCTAACCAGCACGATTGGACCAAGATTAGATCAGAGTTGTGTTAAGGTTTAAATTTAGTCAGGTTAATACGGGGCCTAACTACAACTGGGGTCTAATAGCACTGGGGCCTAATAGCACTGGGATCTAATAGCACTGGGGCCTAATAGCACTGGGGATCTACAGCACTTGGGGGTCCACGCAACCACACACCATCTGCTCACCAATTCTGCAGCACTACTAACTCCACCTCACCTCACACCGCCACCCCACCCCAACCCCACTCCCCACCCCCACCCCACCCCACTCCGTCACCTTGGAGATAAGTCCCACAGATAAGATATGAACAAGATAAGAGCCCCGTTCCTGTGTTGTGAGTCAGGAAGGAAGTACAAGACAGATAAGATGAGAGGATGTAGACAGGCAAAACGGACAGATATAGACAGACAGATTCAGGGATAGACAGATCGACAAACGGACAGATATAGACAGTAGTAGGTAGTTTAGACAGATATCAAACAGGGTGGTACTGGGAAGATATTGGAAGCATAATGTGTTGTCTAATGGTAGGTCCTGCTGCCATATGTGAACCAAGTTGATGATCTGACTTTCTGCCTCATTTACACACAATTGTTTCTCTTACTATTGACAACATATATATATATTGTTTCTCACTCTAGATTTATTGTTTTATATATATATTGAGAGACAAACAGAGAGACAGATAGTAGTGATAATGTGTGACCACCTTCCCTCACACCTGTTCATAACACTGGCACACCTGTGAGGGAGTGATTCAGTGCCAACACCTGTTTAACCAGGCACAAGTGTTTCCTCTTGATACCTCACCCTCGACCCTTCCGTGAGTCAGGTACATCAAAGACGAGGCTGAGTGACTCGGCCTCCAAAATACCTCACCCTCGACCCCCTGGCCACAACACATGCTAATTACCACGACAACATTATTCAACAGATGAGTGTGTCCTACCTGGAGGGCCTTACACAACACACCTGTAGTTTACCTTTGGATTCTATAATAAAACAACTTGGTCTATGGTAACTTAAAACACACACACACACACACACACACACACACACACACACACACCAGTACTAATAACTATTCCTTCGTGTCTCCCATTTTGTGAGGGAGGAGGAGGAAGATGGAGGAGGAGGAGGAAGAGGGAGGAGGAGAGAGAGAGATTCTTTCACCATTACAGGAAATTGCACAATTAAGACCCAACGACAACCCTTAACACACACACCATATCTTACCACACCTCTCCCTTTCTCCCTCCCTTATTGTATTCTCCCTTCCTCCCTCTTTGTCTTCTCCTTAACTCCCTTCCTTCCTCCCTCTTTGTATTCTCCCTTCCCCTCTCTCTCTGTTTTTTTCCTTATCTCCCTTCTTCTCTATTTCTTCTCCCTTGTGAGAGAGAGAGAGAGAGAGAGAGAGAGAGAGAGAGAGAGAGAGAGAGAGAGAGTATCTCATCTCCCTAACTCGCCATCCTGGGCTGTTAACAAGACACTGGGAGGCCAATTTAACAGGGAATGAGGTGATTAGGGTGGTAGGTGGGTTGGAGACGTCTGGGCGGGATTACCTATTGGGAAGAACGGATGGTGGGCGGTGTGGTGGTGGGTGGTGATGGGACCCTGAACAACTCTCTCTCTCTCCCCCTCCAAACGCTCCTCCTCGAGTGAAAGGTGCACCTCGACCTACATACGAGGCAACACGACACACCAAACACTCCAACCAAACCAACTGTATTACCCAGCAACAATGACCCGGGAGGAGGGTGTGGGGGGGGGGGGGTGTCAGGGGGCGGAGGGTGTCAGGGGGGTACCAGCCAACCACAAGAGGTTACTGGTCACGTGATGTTAAGATAATTGTGGTTGGCGTGATGGTGGTAGGAGGAATGGGGTAGAGGGGTGGTGGTGGTAGAGGGGGTGGTGGTGGTAGAGGGGGGTGGTGGTAGAGGGGGGTGGTGTAGAGGGGGTGGTAGAGGGGGTGGGTGGTAGAGGGGTGGTGGTGGAGGGGTGGTGGTAGAGGGGTGTGGTGGTAGAGGGGGTGGTGGTGGAGGGGGGTGGTAGAGGGGGTGGTGGTAGGTGGGGTGGGGAGAGGATGGGGAAGCTATTAGGAGGTAGTGGTTGATAAATTAAAGGGTAGGGGTTGAGAGAGATAGGGAGGAGGCAGGGAGGAGGCAGGGGGAGAGAGAGAGGAAGGGAGGGAGGAAGAGAAATGCCTCGTCTAGATCCTAAACACGGAGTTCAAGGACCTCTCACCAACACTGAAGCATCAAACAGCTGACTCGTGTGTGTTTGTTACGTCTCATCAAGTAGACAGTTAAGTAAACAACACATATATAAACACAACGTATGTCTTCCTCCTTCCTTGTTTGGTGGGGGTAGAGGGGTGGGGAGGGAAGGGGGGTGGGGTGATTCCTTCCTCCTCCTCTCTCTCTCTTTTGTATGATGGGGAGGGGGATTTCTCCTCCACCACGTCATCTAGTAATTAATCCCCCCTCCTCCCCATCTCCACCCATCATCCACTTCCTCCTTTCCTCCCCTTCCACATCAACCATCCACCCCTCCTCTTCCTCACTCATCCACCCCTCCCATTCCCCACCCCATCCACACCATTCCTCTCCTATCACCACATCCATCTCTCATCTCCCCACCCCTTCCTCTCCCACCCCTTCCCCACCCCACCCCCCACAGCAGCCGGGAACAGCAACCTCTCGTGTTTGTACATTTAAATTAGTGATTAATTTACATAACAGAGGCCGCCCATTTTGCTGCCTTACCCAACCCACACTGTCACCACCAACCCATAGTCTCCTTGGTGTCTGGAGCCCACAGTGGGTTATGCTCACACGAACGATTAAGTATGACAGTTAACCACCCCATGACAGTTAACCACCCCATGACAGTTAATCACCAGCCATGACAGTTAATCACCCCATGACAGTTAACCACCCCATGACAGTTAACCACCCCATGACAGTTAATCACCCCATGACAGTTAATCACCCCATGATAATCACCAGCCATGACAGTTAATCACCCCATGACAGTTAACCACCCCATGACAGTTAATCACCAGCCATGACAGTTAATCACCCGCCATGACAGTTAACCACCCCATGACAGTATTCACCCCATACAGTTAACCACCCCATGACAGTTAACCACCCCATGACAGTTAATCACCCCATGACAGTTAACCACCCCATGAATGTAAAAAATACAAACAAACATAAACAACCAAATACAGAGATAAGAAACAAACAAATCTACATACATAAATACACAAACAAGTAAACAAAATAAACAAAAACAAGTAAACAACAAAACAAACAAAAACATGTAAACAAAATACACAAACACAAGTAAACAACAAAAACACAAAAACAAGTAAACAACGAAACAAACAAAACACAAACAAGTAAACAAAATAAACAACAAACAAATCTAATCAATATATTCCAAACACGATGGACCGTTCCTATTTAATGATACCCTATTAATTACCTATTTAATTATGTAATCAGTTCTCAATAAAACCCAATTTAATTACATCCTATTAAAAATAATATTCCGGGGCCTATTATGACTGTGGGGCCCATTATGACTGTGTGGGCCCATTATGACTGTGTGGGGCCCATTATGACTGTGTGGGGCCCATTATGACTGTGTGGGGCCCATTATGACGGTGTGGGGCCCATTATGACTGTGTGGGGCCCATTATGACTATGTAGGGCCCATTATGACTGTGGGGGCCTATTATGACTATGTGGGGCCCATTATGACTGTGTGGGGCCCATTATGACTGTGTGGGGCCCATTATGACCTTGAAATTGACCTAAATCCAAAGGACCAATTGACCTCGGAGAACCAGTGGAGACTTATCATGACCTTGACCCCTCTGTCTCTCCCCTCCCCTCTTCCCTCCTCTCTCCCCACACACATTAATGTTGCATAAAACAAACTTAACTTATCTGACGGCGAGCTTGGGTGGAGGAGGGGGAGGGGGAAGAGGGGGGAGGAGGAGGAGGAGGAGAGAAAAAGGAAGAGTAAGAAGAACAATAGGAACGAGAGGGAGGGAAGGAAGGAAAGGAGAGGAGAAGGAAGAGGAGAAGACACGAGGGGGGAAGAGAAAATGAAGAAAATGAAGATGTAAGGGAAGGGGAAGAACAGGAGGAGAAAGAAGAGGGGGAGGAGGGGAGGAGGGGAAGAGGGAGGAGGGGAAGGGAGAAGGGGAGGCACTCTCTATCGTCCTCTTACCTGTAAAGAAAGAAACAAAACACGTTAACATCACGTTCAGTTATACATTATGACGTGTACTTAAGAGTTAACAGGTTAAATAAGAACGTCCTCCTGGCTAAACTAACTTAATCTGACCTAATATAACCCACATTAACCTGACTTAATCTAACCTAACTTAACCTGACCTTACATAGCTTAATATAACCCACATTAACCTAACTTAACCTAACCTAACTTAACCATCTACATAGCTTAATATAACCCACATTAACCTGACTTAATCTAACCTAACTTAACCTGACCTTACATAGCTTAATATAACCTACATTAACCTAACTTAATCTAACCTAACTTAACGTAATTTAAACCTAACTTAATCAAACCTGACCTGACCTGACCCAAATCAATAATTAAGATCGGTAGTCAGTTCTAATAGGCAAGATGGAGCATTTGACACATACTGGTCCCGAACACGACCTGAACACGACCTGAACACGACCTGAACAAGATATAAACACGACCTGAACAAGATATAAACAAGACAAGACGTAAACAAACACCACAATGACGATATTCTTAAAAATAAACAAACAATAAAAACAGAGGGATAGAATAACTTACAAGTGTCAAGATGAATTATTAGTGAGGGAATAGAGAGAGAGAGAGAGAGAGAGATCCATGCACTAGGCCTATGGTATAATAAAAAATAATAAAAATAAAACGAATTTGAAACAGGATTCGAACACAGTAGGGAAGATACAGGATGCCCGTGGCGAAGGTTAAACCCAGTGAGCCATTACACACACACACACACACACACACACACACCTGAATACTGCACCACTACTTAAATGTTACTACGCAGCTCTCTCTCTCTCTCTCTCTCCACTCTTACCCTCTTCCTCCTCCTATCTTTCTCCCTCCTCCTCCACTTCTTCCTTCCCATTTTTCCTTCCCTCTCTTTCTTCTCTCCCTCTGTGTCACTTCCCACCCTCTTATTCTCCCTCTCTCTCTCCCTTTCACATTATCCTCCTCCACCACTCTATCTCTTCTCATTTTTAGTTCTCTCCCTTCTCCTAATTATCCTTCACCTCCTTTCATCATCATCATCTTCCTCCTCCTCCTCTGTCCGAGAGAGAGAGAGAGAGAGTAGTGTGGTGTGGTTCTGTGGGAATAAGGAAGGAACAAGGAAGAGTCCCTGACCCACAATGCCCAGGGTGAGGGGCGTGGCACACACACGAGGGCGGTGGTGTACAGCTGGTTTTTTTTTTTACTGCACTAGTCTTGGACATATGGATGCAAACGCCCCTCTCCTACACGATACGATGCGACACGTTAGGTTATTAGACGACACGCTAAGGTAGGAACATAAGAACATAGAATGGAGGAAACTGCAGCGGGCCTATTGGCCCATACTGGGCAGTCCCGTTTACACCCAACCCCTATTGCTCATATATCCACCCAACCTGTGTTTGAGGCAGCGTATTCGAGTTAATGATGATATTTGGTAACTTATTCCATTCATCCACTACTCTGTTTCCAAACCAGTGTTTTCCTATTTCGCGCCTAAATCTAAATTTGTCTAATTTAAAACCATTGTTACGAGTTCGCTCCTGGTTGGATAGTTTGAGTACCTTTGTAATGTCCCCTTTGACATAGCCTGTTTCCCACTTATACACCTCTATCAAGTGCTTAACTCTAAATCTCTCGAGAGTGCAAATTAAAATGCTTTAACCTGTCTCTGTACTCAAGGTTCCTAATACCCGGGATTAGTCTTGTCATTCTCCTCTGAATTCTTTCTAAGGATTCTGTATCCATTCTGTAATACGGTGACCAGAACTGAAATGCGTAATCCAGGTGTGGTCTCACAAGCGCAAGATACAGTTTTAGGATGACCTCGCTAGTCTTGTAACTAACACTCCTTTGTATGAACCTAAGTATTTTATTAGCCTTGTTACGAGCAAAAACACATTGTTTACCTGGCTTAAGGTTCCTACTTATCATTACTCCTAAATCTCTCTCGCAGTCGGATTTCTCTATGGCATCGTTGTTCATCTGGTTTCCCTGTTTACATCTCCTATACTGAGCACTTTACATTTGTCCACGTTGAATTTCATCTGCCATTTTTCAGACCATTCGAAGAATTTGTTTAGATCTTCCTGTAGTTTTGCGGAGTCCTCGTCAGATTTAATAACACGTCCTATTTTAGTGTCATCAGCAAATTTACTTATGTTGCTGTCTATGCCGATATCTATGTCGTTTATGTATATAATAAATAATAATGGTCCAAGTACTGAGCCCTGGGGAACTCCACTAGTGACGTTGCTCCAATGGGACTTAGTGCCGGTTTCCTGTCCTGTAACCACGCCCTAATCCATTTAAGGATATTACCTTTGATGCCATGTGCTTCTACCTTTCTAATTAGTCTTTCGTGGGGGACTCTGTCGAAGGCTTTGCTAAAGTCGAGATATACCACATCATAATTGTGCCCTTCGTCCACCGATTCGAAAACTGATGAAAAGAATGTTAATAGATTAGTTAGACATGAACGCCCTCTTGTGAAGCCATGTTGGGAATCATTGATCAACTTATGCTTCTCCAGGTGGCTTCGAATAGAGTTTGAAATGATTGATTTACCTACTATTGATGTTAGGCTGATTGGGCGGTAGTTAGAGGATAGTGATCTATCCCCCTTCTTGAAAATCGGTATTACATTCGCTATCCTCCAGGATTCTGGTACTACACCTGTATTTAAGGACATGTTAAACAGCTTTGCTAAGGGCATACTAAGCTCTTCCTTACATTCCTTTAATACTCTGGCAAATATCTCATCGGGACCAGGTGACTTATTAGGCTTTAGTTTGTCTGTTTGCTTACTAACATCGTTACTAGTCACTACTATCTCGCTTAATTTGTCTTTTTCACTATCTCTGAATAGAGCCGGTGCCTCGGGTATCATGTTTACATTTTCGGTAATGAAAACTGTTGAAACATATTTATTCAAATTATTGCTCATTTCTCCGTCGTTGTCAGTGAGCTCGCCGGTATCTGACGGTATTGGTCCAATCTTTTCTCGTGTTTTAGTTTGATACATTTGGTAGAATCCTTTGGAGTTTGTCTTCGCCTCCCTTGCTATCCTTACCTTATTATTCCTCTTGGCTTTCCTTATCTCGGTTTTTAACCCTACTCGCCAATATCTTATAATAATCCTGGAGGTAAATTTCGCCACGATTTATCCTTCTACCTATAGCCTTCCTTTGGCCAATGATGTTCTTTAAATAATTATTTATCCATTTAGGGTCATTGTTGTCTGATCTGAGTTTTTTGTATGGTATGTTCTGCCTTTGTGCATTAAGTAACTCATTATTTAAATTGTCGTGGAACTCGGCTATCTCGGATCTCGTTATCAGGTCGGAGTCATCTGTCAGGTTCACGCCCAAGCGCGACACCCCTTCTCTCAGCTGCCTCTTTAAACTGTCAAAGTTTGCCCTTCTGAAATCTGGTACTTTAGTGGAATTTTCCTTACGTCTGCCCTGAAAATCTAACTGGAATCTAATTTCCTTGTGATGATGATAATAAGCGTGTAGTGTAGTGTTAGTGTAGTGTAATGTAGTGTAGTGTTAGTGTAGTGTAGTGTCGTATCGTGTAGTTTTTGGATACGATATGACACTACACATCAAGGTTCAATATTACAAAGTTAGGATCCGACACAACTCGATACAACACTTTAGGGACATCACGACACGACACAACACGACACGACACAACACGACACAACACAACACGACACAACACAACACGACACCGACAGTTTTAACACGTCTGGACCCGACTCAACACGACACGTCCCTCCCTCCAGCCTCACTAGAACCAACATTTCCTACACAATTAAACCACCTGATACCTCACCTCCCTTCTCCCTCCTACTCTCACCTCCCTTCTCCTTCCTCCTCCCTTCTCCCTCACTCTCCTCCTCCCTCACCTCCCTTCTCCCTCACCTCCCTCCTCCCTCACCCTCCTGCTCCCTCACCTGCCTCTTCCTCCTCCCTTCTCCCTCACTCTCCTCCTCCCTCACCTCCCTTCTCCCTCACCTCCCTCCTCCCTCACCCTCCTGCTCCCTCACCTCCCTTCTCCCTCACTCTCCTGCTCTCTCATCCTTCCTCTCCCTCACTCTCACCCTTCCTCTCCCTCACCAACTGATTCATCCTCCCTATACACCCACTACAGGTGGTGGGCGAGTGGGTGGGTAGGTGGGTAGGTGGGCTGGAGTTGTTGGTGGTGTGGGTGGGTGGTGATATGGGTGGGGGTGGGTGAGTCAATAATGATGCTTTAAAGTATACAAGCTGAATGAGGGTGGTAGTAATTGATGTGAATGAGGGTAGTGGGGCGGCACTGTGTGGGTGGGCAGTACTATGTGGGTGGTTAGATTAGCTTATAGTGGTGACAGACAGTAATGGTGGGTGGGTGGGTGGGCGGCAGTGGGTGTGATATCAGCTTAGTAAAGTTGACTGAATAATGTATATAAACGAAGGTGGATGGGTGGATGGGTGGCACTGGGTGAATGGGTGGCATTGGGTGATGGGTGGCACTGGGTGATGGGTGGCACTGAGTGGGTGGCGAGGCAGTGGTGTGTCCTGGAGGCCCGGCAGTCAGTTAATGAGCTGTAAACCAGCACTTCCCACCACACACACACACACACAAGCTACAGTACATTTTGAAGAGGTAATACTTAGAATTATTTCCAGAACAGAACAATAAAAAAGTTCCAAGCACATTTATTATTTTATTTCGAACAGGGAACATTTCGAACACCTCAGAGAGAGAGAGAGAGAGAGAGACGCATCACACCAATGCAGAACAACGAATACTCTCTCTCTCTCTCTCTCTACCTGGGGGGTTAGATTAGGTTTAGATGGCTTGTAATAAAGTCAGGTTAGGTTAGGTTGTAGTGTGCATTGTGTGTGTGTGTAAGAGGGGTGTTCTAGTGTATGTACGTACGTGTGTGTGTGTGTGTACTGTATGAGTCACGGCTCGTTATACCTCACTTAAAAGACGTGGAGGTGGGGGGAGGTGGGAGGGTGAGGGGGTGGGTGGTGAGAGGGGAGGGGTGAGGGAGAGGTGGGGTGAAGGAGGGTGGCTGGCTACACAAAGGTTCTGTCCAGTTAATTTATTTTTCCCCCTAACAGGTGCTAAGTGAACGTATCTTGTTAAGGTAGAGTCTCAGCACATCATTAACGCCATTTCCAACCACAACCACAACGACTCAGACCACCAAACACTCACCCACTACGATACATTGTCAATATCTTTAGTTTTACGAGGATTTTTTTTTTTTACTTTACGATCCTTTGTGAATTACGTTCCTAGAAGCTCGTTCCTGATGCAACCTGAACGGCGCCAGACTGTGGAACGTACACTAATAAAATGTACTCCTGTCTGCCTGGGCTTATTCGCACGCACACGCACGCACACGCACACAGACACACACACGCGCACACACACGCACACACACAGGCACACACACGCGCACAATTATATCACCACTATATCTATGTCTGGGCATACACTCACCTTTCTGACCTACATACATACATACATACATACATACATACATACATACAGCCATACATACATACAACCATACATACATACATACATACATACATACATGATCAGACTCACAAAGGGCTGTAGTGGTTATTGATTACAGGTGAAATATACCCGAGAACAGGTGGAACAAATCACGTGATATATATGACAGGTAAAGACAATTACCTAAATGAAATATACACAGGGACAGGTGAATTAATTAGGGCAATATACAGGTGGATGGTCTAATGGGGGGGCTAGTCCTCGTGTGGGTTCCAATCTAATAGAACCATCAGGATTGGGGCCTAGTCCTAATGGGCCCCAATGGTTAGATGGCATTGGGAGATCCAGTTTGAACCCAATCCTAACTAGCACTAATCTAACCTAATCACCGGTATTAAGGTCGTGTCCTAATTGGCATTCAGTGGGTAATGGAGTCCGATGGTAATTAGATAAGAGTGGACGACTTTATTAGTGTCGTATACAGGTACATGACAGGTAAGGGGGGGGATGACCTGGCTGTAGTCTCCAACACCTGGCTGTAGTCTCCAGGTAGGGGGATGACCCAGCAGTCTCCAGGTAGGGGGGGATGACCGGCTGTAGTCTCCAGGTAGGGGGATGACCTGGCTGTAGTCTCCAGGTAAGGGGGGGATGACCTGGCTGTAGTCTCCAGGTAGGGGATGACCTGGCTGTAGTCTCCAGGTAAGGGGGGATGACCTGGCTGTAGTCTCCAGGTGTCTCCAGGGGGGATGAAGGGTGGGATGGCTCCTGGCTGTAGTTCCAGGTAAGGGGGGGGGATGACCTGGCTGTAGTCTCAGGTGGGGGGGATGACCTGGCTGTAGTCTCCAGGTAGGGACACCTGGCTGTGATCTCCAGGGGGGGGATGACCTGGCTGTAGTCTCCAGGTGGGGGGGGATGACCTGGCTGTAGTCTCCAGGTAAGGGGGGGACGACCTGGCTGTAGTCTCCAGGTAGGGGGGGGATGACCTGGCTGTAGTCTCCAGGTGGGGGGGGATGACCTGGCTGTAGTCTCCAGGTAAGGGGGGGGACGACCTGGCTGCTCTCCCAGGCAGTGGGGATGACCTGGCTGTAGTCTCCCAGGGGGGGGATGACCTGGCTGTAGTCTCCAGGTAAGGGGGGGATGACCTGGCTGCAGTTCCAGGTGGGGGGATGACCTGGCTGTAGTCTCCAGGTGGGGGGATGACCTGGCGAGTCTCCAGGTAAGGGGGGGGGGATGACCTGGCTGTAGTCCCAGGTAGGGGGGGATGACTGGCTGTAGCTCCAGGTAGATGACCCCAGGTAAGGGGGGATGACCTGGCTGTAGTCTCCAGGTAGGGAGCAACTACCTGAAGTCTGTAAGTGGACCTGTTAAGTCTCTGCCACCACAAGCACCGCCATACCCACCTGTCCCGCTTGGTTGCCCATCCGCACACACACGTACACACACACACGTACAGACACACACACACACACACACACACACACACACACACACACACACACACACACACAGACACACACACACACACACACACACACACAGCAAGTCATTTAAATACTGGTACCACGAAAAATCTATTACAAGGAGCAGCGAAGGATGACGGAAACGCTACCACTATCACCATCAACCACCATCAACCACTATCACCATCAACCACTATCACCATCAACCACCACCAACCACTATCACCATCAACCACTATCACCATCAACCACCATCACCATCAACCACCACCAACCACCATCACCATCAACCACCACCAACCACCATCACCATCAACCACCACCAACCACTATCACCATCAACCACCATCACCATCAACCACTATCACCCACCACCAACCACTATCACCATCAACCACCACCACCATCAACCACCGTGGTGTAACTAGCGCGTCACCCTGCCACTTCACGCTACAGTGACCACCACACCACCACCACCTCCTCCTGCTGCTGCTGCCACACCACCTTCACGTTAGCTTCCTGCAGTTAGCTTTGTTCTGTTTAGTGTCTAGCTTTAATACCTCTAAGATAGCTTTGGGCCTCTATAATATAGCTTAGGTTAGCTTTTGGTGTCTAAAGTATTCTCGTCTAGCTTCATCTAAGATAGCTTTGGGCCTCTTTAATATAGCTGGAGTTAACTTTTAGGGTTTTAAAGTTCTCTAGTTTCATCTAAGATAGCTTTTGGTAACATTTAGTTTAGCTGAAGTTAGCTTTGGGGTTCTCATATAGCAGTATAGCCAAGTAATCTTAGGGGTTATATTCTAACTAATTTAACACACCTTCACGGCTTTATTTATGACACACAAACACACACGCATACACACACGCATACACACACACACACACACACACGCACACACACACACACACGTCTATACTGCCACAAGACACGAATTTTCTTCATATTTAATGCTTGAAAATCGATCCAAGACCAAACAAAATGAGTCAGGCCTTACTATTGAGTCACGTTAGGTTAGGTTATGTTAGGTTAGGGTTTGGTTAGGTTAGGTTATGTTAGGTTAGGTTATGTAAGGTTAGGTTATGGTTAGGTTAGGTACAAGTGGAATATAATAATTCCTTAATTCTTGACGATCGATCTGAAACCACGACACACACACCTGATGCCACGGTCAGCCCTTCACCTGACACACACCTGGCACTCAAGAGGTATAGACCATATAACACTCCCCACCCCCCCACCACCCATTACTTTCTACCCCAAACTTTCTATTTTATTCTCCTTGATCTGAAAACTTTATACTTTCTAATACTCAACAAAAAGTTAAGTATTTTGGCTACATCAACAACTTTCCTTTAACTTTTTACTTTCTCTTTGTGTGTACTTTCCCTCCCACCCTAAAAAAATACTTTCTAAACTACCTTCTAACTTTCTTTGTACAATTTTTTCACTTTTCCACTAACTTTCTTCCTCCTTAACCCCTCTTTACTAACCTTTCTTCTCATACTTTCTTCATCAATATTTTTTCACGTATTCTCTAAGTCGCCTTTCTCTCTCATTTTCTTCCCCTCCTCTCTTCCTTCGCCCTTGTCTCTCCCCTACCCTCCTTCCTCTCTTCCTCCTCCCTTTTCTATCTCTGTTCCTACCCTTCCCTCCCCCCCCTTCTCTCTTCCTTGAGCCTCTTATGGTCTGTCTGTCTGTCTGTCTCACCACAATATTATTATTCCCCGCCGCTTGAGTCAGGAACGTGTTTATCATACTGACCTCTCCGCTAGGCACGCGACGGGATGCTCTAAGGTCAAACGAGTGACTATGGTAATTTCATATCAGACATCAATGAGTCATTTCTCTAACCCAACCTAAAATAACCTAACCTAAACTAACCTAACCTGTCTTTAACTAATCTGTCCTCAATGACCCCAAAAAAAAAAACCAAGCAAATTAAAACAAGTTATAATCAAAACAACAAGAATTATAATCAAAACAAACCAAGAACACAAATCAACCACCACACAAATAACTAACTATCAGTCGACACAGTGAACCATGAACCCACCAGCTACTGTTTCGACACACTAGTTCGAACCACGAACCACTGAACCTCTCATAAAGAACCACAGCCCACGCTTGAATACACACAAGCAACAGGAGGTAGGTGAGATGCCTAGAGCCATAGCCAGGTAAGGTGTAACCTCCGTATAACGGATTTTTCTCCCTATAACGGAATTTCCCCTCCATATAACGGAATTTCCCCTCCATATAACGGAATTTCCCCTCCATATAACGGAATTTCCCCTCCATATAACGGAATTTCCCCTCCATATAACGGAATTTCCCCTCCATATAAAGGAATTCGCTCTCCATATAATCCGTTAGATGGGACCAAATCCTTAAGTTTACCAAAGCAAAGGCCTCAATTGACTAAGCCTAAGTCCTTGAATTTACGGAGTGAGAGGTGTTAAATTTACAAGTCAAAACAGCACGCAATCCAGCAAAGAGGGAGAGGGGAGGGGAGAAGAGGGAGGAGGAGAGGATGGGGGAAGAGGGGGTAGAAGAGGAGGAAGAGGGGGGAGGAAGAGCGAGGAGGGGAGAGGGGAAGAGGGCTATGATGAGAGGAAGAAGGGCGGATGGTTTCATTTTATAACATTAAGCCTTAACACTTGTATACAGTTTAAACACAACAAAACAGTAAAAACATCACAAAATAGTTAAATCACTTCAAAACAGTTAAAATAACACCTCAAAACGGTGAACGGCAGATACACTGAACGGGTGAACGGCAGATACACTGAACGGGTGAACGGCAGACACACTGAACGGGTGAACGGCAGATACACTGAACGGGTGAACGGCAGATACACTGAACGGGTGAACGGCAGATACACTGAACGGGTGAACGGCAGATACACTGAACGGGTGAACGGCAGACACACTGAACAGTAAAATGTCATCAAGGTTCTGTTTATAATATCAGGTAAGCTTGTGGGTATCAACACTCGACCCTGACATTCTTCCGTGTGAGTGTGTGTCACGCCCCCAGCCTACACACGTGTTGATAGTCGATTGGCATTCTCTCTCTCTCTCTCTCTCTCTCACACACACAGAGGCATGACACAGCACCAAGGAAACACAGTGTATCATAAACCCTGGTCTAGTCTAACAATGTCACATTCAATCTTGGCCTATTAGCGAGTCCCTCCCCCACCACCACACCCGGGCTGGTCTAGGCTACCCTGTGGTGGTGTGTGGTGAGTGATTGTGGTTGGTGGTGATTGTGGTGGGTGGTGTGTGGGGGGTGATTGTGGTTGGTGTGTGGTGGGTGATTGTGGTTGATGTGTGGTGGGTGATTGTGGTTAGTGGTAGGAGGTTGTGGTGATCTAGTGGTAGTATTGGTGATGCTAGTTGAATACTGGTATTGTTGGTGACGACAGTAGTGTTGGTGACGACAGTTGTGTTGGTCATTGTACGACTGAATGGCAAGGTTGGCGTGATTAAAATCGTTCATCAAGTGCTTTTAATCGATTATTAGAATCAGATAAAAAAATCATTGATGATAATCCAAATTACTTTAGTTAAATAAAATATTCTAAAAAAAATATATATATTATACTATTGTGTTCTCAGTCTCACAGGCGTAGTTCAGGGTCAGTTCCTGCCTGTTGAGTCATGACTTGTATTGAACGTGTCCCAAGGCCGTATCAGTTGGGTAAATTTACTTCATTATCATTGTTATTTTCATATCTGACTAATGTACCGATACTATGGCCTGACTAATGGTTCTTCTTAACGTAACCACTAGTCGGTAACACTTCCCAGAGCCCAGATCACCCAGTGTGGACCATCAGCTGGGTGAAGTAACTGGGTGAATTACTCGCTGTCATCGTCTGTGTTACGTGTACAATAGGTTCCTCAATCTCGGAACATTTTTTTTTATAAGTGATGATTAGTATTTTCTTAAAAGGTCATGTTGTTTATAGTAACAGTATAGTTACCACCAACCACTACTACTACCACCAACCACTACCACTACTACTACCACCAACCACTACCACCAACCACTACCTCCAACCACTACTACTACCACCACCCACTACCTCCAACCACTACTACTACCACCAACCACTACCACCAACCACTACTACTACCACCATTAAAAGATCCTGGTGTACACTGGAGAGAGAGAGAGAGAGAGAGAGAGAGAGAGAGAGAGAGAGAGTCCTGGTGCCCGCAGGTTGAGAGCAGTGCTTCAAGAGTGGGGGTTCCAGTTCCGGGTTGGTGTGCTTCACGGTAACCATCACACCATGACCGCATTCTCGAACATTGATGACCGTAAGTGAATTTATGTGTTAATTTGGTCTTCTAACTGGTGGTGCTAAGTGAAGGTAGAGTCTCAGTGTAATATGGCCGCCATCTTAGCTTCCTTACAGTCACCCAACTCTCGGTATATTGAACCAACAGTCAATATGTAGTGAACTTTACCCAAGACAGACAGACAGACAGATAGACAGTTAGACAGACAGTTAGACAGACAGACAGACAGATAGACTATGTTTCTCTGTGGGAGGGAAGTAATATAAAGAACCAATACTTCCGGGAAAGGGGAAGAAATAGGCAGAACTCCCCCTTCCCTTCCCTTCCCTTCTCTCTCTCTGGGAAGGCACTGAAACAAATGAACAGTCTTCCACAAAGGTATATCAACGCTACAACAATTCCCTGTCAGTCTGTCTATCTGTCAGTCTGTCTATCTGTCAGTCTGTCAGTGTAAAAATTACCTTTTAGTGAGGAATAAACAAAGAAAATAATTCAAAGGCTCTAAATCTCTACCAGAAACAAAATTCTAACCAATTCTAACCAAACCTAACCTAACCTAACCTTGATTTTGTTGTAATATATCGACCTGTCAAGTTACATCGAAATTGATCCATATCTGTTAACGTTATCGTGTTGACAAGACGGACGGACGGACAGTCATGAATGAGTTGTAAAAGACGGAGGTGTAAATATCATTCTTTGTTTACACGACTGGAGAGAGAGAGAGAGAGAGAGAGAGAGAGAGAGAGAGAGAGAGAGAGAGAGTGTGTGTGTGTGTGTGTGTGTGTGCGTGCGTGCGTCACAGATATACACAGAGCTTAGTAACTCAATGAGATCTTATGATAAATTTTACGAGAGAGAGAGAGAGAACAGAGGGTCAGGGCCAACCAGTTGTTGCTGCCGCCGCCACACACTAGGGAGGGCCACGGGTAGGGCCATCAGGGAGGGCCATCAGGGAGGGCCACGGGCGGGGTCATCAGGTGCACGGTAACTAAATTATAAAGCGGAGACTAAAAGAGCAGTGAGCGCCATGGCAACAGTGTCCGTCCGTCCGTCCGTCCGTCCGTCCAAGCGTGTGTTTGTGTGTTTACGTCAGTGTGTTGCGTGCGTCCGACTATCTGCGTTGCGTGTGTCCGACCATCTGCGTTACGTTGTGTCCGACCATCTGCGTTGCGTGTGTCCGACCATCTGCGTTGCGTGTGTCCGACCATCTGCGTTGCGTGTGTCCGACCATCTCCCGTTGCGTTGCGTCCGACCATCTGCGTTACGTTGTGTCCGACCATCTGCGTTACGTGTGACCATCTGCGTTGCGTGTGTCCGACCACCTGCGTTGCGTGTGTCCGACCATCTGCGTTACGTTGCGTCCGACCAATAGCCACTATCCCCCACACATCCTGACGACTTACATTATAACGAAAGAAATCTTATATATCAAACAGTCGAGTCTCCGTGTAAATTGAACGCCATTAATCGGACAATAAATCTTTTACGACACTCAGGACTTTTCCCAATCTAGCCAAAGCCATTAATTACCATCTCGAGTCTTCCTTCTTCTATGTGTATATATACTTTACCTGTCCAACCAATTATGATTTCACCTGAGTCATTAATGTTTACTAGCCAATAACACTAACATCTCTGTATCACCTGAAGATTACCTACCCAGCTTATTTTTCACTCTCCCCCCCCCCCAAAAAAAAGCATTAGGGTGACTAATCTTCAGGAGAAATAAGCTCAGTTAACTAATCTTCAAGCGATTCGAAAAATTTTAAGCATAAAATCTTTGAAACACACGTTGGAAATATTGTCCAACACACACACACACACACACACACACACACACACACACACACACACACACGTCAATAAAGACCACTTAGCTATGGTTGGCCGGTTGAGGGAGGACCTTAACGCCCACAGCTGCTATACATGTACAGTTAGCTGTCTCAACCCCAGGAGCGTTAAGTCGGGGTCAGATACCGGCTGTTGGCTCTCTCTCTCTCTCTCTTTCTCTTCCCATTGTCTTTCTGTCTCGTTATGTAAGTCTCTCTCTCTCTCTCTCTCTCTCTCTCTCTCTCTCTCTCTCTCTCTCTCTCTTTCTCTCTGTCTCTTTCTCACTCCTTCTCTACCTCTCTCATTCTCTCTGTCTCAGTCTATAAGTCTCAATTCCTCTCAGATTATTCCCTTATCTCTCTTTCTTTCTTTCTCTCTCTCTCTCTCCGTCTTTGTTATTGTCTCATTTCCCTTTATCTCTTGTTATTAATTCCCTGTGTTTACGTCTCCTCTTTGTTTACAACGTCTCTATCGTAAACAACACAATCTATCGTAAACAACACAATCTATCGTAAACAACACAATCTATCGTAAACAACACAATCTATCGTAAACAAATTCTATCAAAAAACAATCGTAATCACAATCTATCGTACACAAATACTCTACACTACAGTATCAACTCATAACTGGTGTATAATAACCTTTTAAAATAACAATTATACACATACATCAGTCGTGTATAACTCCCATTAAATAATTACCTGAAAAATATGACCCCAGAATATCAGGTCACATATATACATTTTTTATTCCCTTTTTTTTTGTATAATTAAGAGGATTTTCATACATAATTATCAAAATATCTCACCTAACCTAACCTGACCTGACCTGACCTGACCCTAACCTGACCTGACCTGATGGGTAAATGCTGTATGGTATTATTTTACATGCTCGGTTTCTATGGTATGTATGTATGTATGTATGTATGTATGTATGTATGTATGTATGTATGTATACTTTGCAACATTAAGGGTGTGTGAAATTCAAGTCATGTTCACGGGAAACGCACACAATATACAGATACGTACACACATAATACACACACACAATATATAAAGACACAGACAGACAGACAGACAGACAGACAGACACACAACGCATTAAAATCACCACAGTACACATGGGAAATACGGCGTGGTAGGACCGTAGAGTGTGTGTGTGTGTGTGTGTGTGTGTGTGTGTGGCAGAGGAACGTAACCTGCCCCCCCCCGCCCCATCTCTGTTGTCAAGCAGTAGTTACACCATGGCCACGCCGGGATGAACCATGGCCACGCCGGGATGAACCATGGCCACGCCGGGATGAGCCATGGCCACGCCGGGATGAGCCATGGCCACGCCGGGATGAGCCATGGCCACGCCGGGATGAGCCATGGCCACGCCGGGATGAACCATGGCCACGCCGGGATGAGCCATGGCCACGCCGGGATGAGCCATGGCCACGCCGGGATGAACCATGGCCACGTCAGGATGAGCCATGGCCACGTCAGGATGAGCCATGGCCCACGTCAGGATGAGCCATGGCCACGTCAGGATGAGCCATGGCCACGCCAGGAGATGAGCCATGGCCACTAATGACTTTCTCAGTTCTACATCATGGCCCTTATATAGTGGCCGGTACCTCTCTACCTCACTTAACTTACTGCGATGGCCAATACTTAAAATATCTTTACATAAAACCTTTATTTAATGATTTTTTTTCCCCAGTTTGTTATGAACATATAGCAGCTATTCTACTTAGGTCTGTGTTAAGTGACGTACTTTTTGGCACCCCCCAATCTACCCTCCCCCCCATCATCACCCCTCCCCTCCCCCCACGTTACCACCACAGTATTTCCTGCCTTACATAATCATCTCAAGCACCGCAAATTCTATCCCGAGGCAAGACGATGATGGTGGTAAATTGAAACCAGTGTAGTAATGTGTGTGTGTGTGTGTGTGTGTGTGTGTGTGTGTGTTTTGTTTGCCTCAGAGGAGTGGTGGTGGTGGTGGTGGTAGTGGTAGTGGTGGTGGTGGTCCAATATGGCTGCCAACATAAACACGACAACATTTGAATTCCAATTTTTTCCCCTTTTTTTCAGGATATTTTCAAATTTATTCTCGTAATTATTTTTTTTGAAGGAATTTAAATAAGCTATTATATATATTTCTTTATAGATAAGAATTAAATACGGTGGCCGAACGAAGTCGTTACGCCCCAATTCAAAAATATTTCAAATTTATTCTTATTTCGTTATTTACCTTGAAAAAAAAATTACGTAGATGAATATAATAAATTACTATCAAAAATATATAATAGAAAACGAAGCTGAAAGGACGAAAATCCGTTAGGGTTAAACAGCAATTCAACCCTTATTAAATATTACCTCAATTTATCTTCCGTTTTTGTCAACTTGAAGTAAAAAAATTCCCTTCAACAATACCTAACGACTCTATCCTGCCACAAATTACCATACAAGTGTAAGACGGTCCGTGGGTATTGGCCTGACTCCACTAACAAGAGCTACTACAGTCCCCTTCACTTGTGCGTTTACAGGGGCTCGTCACAGTCCCCTTCACTTGTGCGTTTACAGGGGCTCGTCACAGTCCCCTTCACTTGTGCGTTTACAGGGGCTCGTCACAGTCCCCTTCACTTGTGCGTTTACAGGGGCTCGTCACAGTCCCCTCACTTGTGCGTTTACAGGGGCTCGTCATATAGCCTTGGTACAGTCCCCTTCACTAGTGCGTTTACAGGCTCGTCACAGTCCCCTTCACTAGCACGTTGCTACAGGGCTTCGTCACAGTCCCTTCACACTTGTGCGTTTACAGGCTCGTCATATAAACTTTCCACAACTCATTATTTTTTTCAATGTTATAATATATTAATTCCATAGTATTTTTCCTACTGTGAGTTTCCTTCTGTCGACTGTAAACAAACACAGGGTTGCCACACTGCATAAAACCTGACGAGTCCCGTAAACGCACTAGTGAAGGGACTGTGACGAATCCCTGTAAACGCATAAGTGAAGGGGACTGTGACGAGTCCCTGTAAACGCACTAGTGAAGGGGACTGTGACGAGCCCCTGTAAACGCACAAGTGAAGGGGACTGTATAGTCCCTGTAAACGCACTAGTGAAGGGGACTGTGACGAGCCCCTGTAAACGCACTAGTGAAGGGAAGAGTTATACAATATGTGAATGACTTAGTGAAGTATTGAATAGCATCTCTTGGCGATAGTAAAATAATATAAATAAATAAACGCTGAATTAGGTTTGTAAATTTATATAGTACTAAGTTAACTTTGTATGTATGTATGTATGTATGTATGTATGTATGTATGTATGTATGTGTTTCGTTCCACTGGTTTGAAGTAATAGATTACATTAGTATCAGAGTCCCTTGAGTACGATGGCTTAATCCCTCGAGTACGATGGCTTAATCCTCGAGTACGATGGCTTAATCCTCGAGTACGATGGCTTAATCCCTCGAGTACGATGACTTAATCCTCGAGTACGATGGCTTAATCCCTCGAGTACGATGGCTTAATCCTCGAGTACGATGGCTTAATCCTCGAGTACGATGGCTTAATCCCTCGAGTACGATGGCTTAATCCCTCGAGTACGATGGCTTAATCCTCGAGTACGATGGCTTAATCCTCGAGTACGATGGCTTAATCCACTATTTTTTTTATCATTATCCCAAGGCATATTTACTGAAAAACAAGTGACGTCACTAACCGTTCTTCTAACCTCAATAACAGCGATCCGGTTTCAGAATCCGGACTGAAAACGTGAAATCCAGATTCATTGAAGCCAAGTGTCGTTTTGTTGACTGTATCTAACGAATTGAACCCCAAGAGGCGATCTAAACACATTTGAACCAAATGTTGTGTTTTTTCTGTGTTTTTCAAAGTAAATCGATGTTTTTGGGGGAAGGTTTAATTAGATATTTAGGATTTTAGGTTAAAACTTAAAACTCCTTCAATAATCCAAGAAAACTCAACCCTAATAAGTATGGTTTAGTTACTATTCAATGTGTCATACCATAATCTTCCTCGTGTCATATCATACCCTAATCTCCCTCTAATAGGATCTTTCTCCCTGTCTATATTCCTCCCGTCACGACACCATTACACCGTCACCTGGGGAAGCTATTACTGTCCATTTCTGTCACACGCTATGATACAAACCACACACTATTACTTTAACCTGAACCCTAGCTAAGAGGATTAACTTAACCTAACCTAACCTCACTAATCCCTGTATAACGAGATAATCTAACCTAACAAACGTCAACATGACCTAACCTAATCTAACTAGACCGTAACCTATCCCAACCAAACCCCAGCATAACCTAACCAAATCCTAACCCAACCAACTTAACCTAACCCAGCCAACCCAACCAACTTAACCTAACCCAGCCAACCTAACCCAACCAACTTAACCTAACCCAGCCAACCCAACCAGCTTAACCTAACCCAGCCAACCCAACCAACTTAACCTAACCCAGCCAACCCAACCAACTTAACCTAACCCAGCCAACCTAACCCAACCAACTTAACCTAACCCAGCCAACCCAACCAGCTTAACCTAACCCAGCCAACCCAACCAACTTAACCTAACCCAGCCAACCCAACCAACTTAACCTAACCCAGCCAACCTAACCCAGCCTTACCATAACAGGAATAACAGCCGAATAATACCAAGAACGCGGCCATTTGTCACTAATAAACTGGTTAGCGTCGTTCATTTGAGTTAGTTACCTTTACTACACTGAGCTGGTCACGTTCGCTATTTAATTCAGGATGAGTTACGTTCACTAGACTTAGTTAAAGTTCACGTGATTAAGTTAATTACGTTTGGATTAATTCAGGATAAGTTACGTTCACTATGACAATTAATGAAATCACGTTCGTTTCATTGGCTACGTTCATCAGGCTGTAGGGTAGGAGTAAATTGCGTTCATTAATTACAGTTGACCTGGCAGACAAATATGACCAACCCATCCGTTCTAATTACTTGACAAATGACTCGTCTATCAACACAAATTAAAAACTAATTAGGCCTATGGTTCATTAATTAGGCCTAAGAATCATTATTTAGGCCCAGGAATAATTAATTAGACCCATGAATCATTAAATAGGCCTAAGAATCATGAATTAGACCTACGAATCAATAATTAGGCCTATAAATCATTTAGACCTATGAACCATTAATTAGGCCTATGATTCATTAGGCCTATACCTTACATTATTACTATAAGCTATACACCAAAAATATAATGAATCGAAAACAGTTAACGAATCTCAATTAGCTATAATCTACTAATTAGTACTGATCCGATAACTGCTATCTTGTCCGGTAAAATAATGACGCCATCAGGTTCAAATATTTAACGGAAAATAACGGATTCTTTCTCCAAATAACCGATTCTTTCTCTCCAAATAACCGACTTTCTCTCCAAATAACCGACTTTCTCCCCAAATAACCGATTCTTTCTCCAAATAACCGACTTTCTTTCCAAATAACCGATTCTTTCTCCTAATAACCGACTTTCTCTCCAAATAACCGACTCTTCCTCCAAATAACCGACTCTTCCTCCAAATAACCGACTTCCTCTCCAAATAACCGACTCTTTCTCCAAATAACCGACTCTTTCTCCAAATAACCGACTCTTTCTCCAAATAACCGACTCTTTCTCTCCAAATAACCGACTCTTTCTCTCCAAATAACCGAGTCTTTCTCTCCAAATAACCGAGTCTTCCTCCAAATAACCGAGTCTTCCTCCAAATAACCGACTTCCTCTCCAAATAACCGACTCTTCCTCCAAATAACCGACTCTTTCTCCAAATAACCGACTCTTTCTCCAAATAACCGACTTCCTCTCCAAATAACCGACTCTTTCTCCAAATAACCGACTCTTTCTCCAAATAACCGACTTCCTCTCCAAATAACCGACTCTTCCTCCAAATAACCGACTTTCTCTCCAAATAACCGACTTTCTCTCCAAATAACCGACTTTCTCTCCAACGTCAAAATGTAACATATTAGTCGTGTTAATTTAGGAAAATGTTACATATATTCTGTATTTACGATGGTGTTATGAAATACAGGGAACAAGGTGGTGGTGGTTGTTGTTGTTTATGTAATTTGGATTTCAGGAGGACTGTAAACCTATCGACACAACCAGTGAACGTGATGGGAATTTCAGTGATGGTGAACGTAACTTAACTGTAATGCCTTGTATAGTTAATGATGGGTGAACGTAAGGTGGTTATGTAACTGATGAACGTAAGGTGGTTCTGTAACTAACTGGTGGTGAACGTAACGAGTCTTATATTAATGATGGTGAACGTAAGGTGATGCTGTAACTGGAGAACGTAAGGTGATGCTGTAACTGGTGAACGTAAGGTGGTTATGTAACTGGTGAACGTAAGGTGGTTATGTAACTGATGAACGTAAGGTGGTTCTGTAACTAACTGGTGGTGAACGTAACGAGTCTTATATTAATGATGGTGAACGTAAGGTGATGCTGTAACTGGTGAACGTAAGGTGATGCTGTAACTGGTGAACGTAAGGTGGTTATGTAACTGGTGAACGTAAGGTGGTTCTGTAACTAACTGGTGGTGAACGTAACGAGTCTTACATTAATGATGGTGAACGTAAAGCGATTCTGCAACTGGTGAACGTAAGGTGGTTATGTAACTGGTGAACGTAAGGTGATGCTGTAACTGGTGAACGTAAGGTGGTTATGTAACTGGTGAACGTAAGGTGGTTCTGTAACTAACTGGTGGTGAACGTAACGAGTCTTACATTAATGATGGTGAACGTAAAGCGATTCTGCAACTGGTGAACGTAAGGTGATGCTGTAACTGGTGAACGTAAGGTGATGCTGTAACTGGTGAACGTAAGGTGGTTATGTAACTGGTGAACGTAAGGTGGTTCTGTAACTAACTGGTGGTGAACGTAACGAGTCTTACATTAATGATGGTGAACGTAAAGCGATTCTGCAACTGGTGAACGTAAGGTGATGCTGTAACTGGTGAACGTAAGGTGGTTCTGTAACTAACTGGTGGTGAACGTAACGAGTCTTATATTAATGATGGTGAACGTAAGGTGATGCTGTAACTGGTGAACGTAAGGTGATGCTGTAACTGGTGAACGTAAGGTGGTTCTGTAACTGGTGAACGTAAGGTGGTTCTGTAACTAACTGGTGGTGAACGTAACGAGTCTTATATTAATGATGGTGAACGTAAAGCGATTCTGTAACTGGTGAACGTAAGACGGGTAGATAGACAGAAAGACAGACAGACAGACAGACAGATAGATAGATTAATAGACATTAATACAGTATACAGAAAAAAATTACAGAAATTCTTAAAACAAATTAATTTCGTTGGTTTTAAAATTTACTGTTAAAAACATGTAAAATAAAAATCGCTAAAATCTTTGTTAAAATAAGAACCTCATTTTAACCTGTGAATATTATAATTTAACACCTGTCTAACATTAAATTTATATGAAATTAACTAAACTTTCACAAAATATCAAAAATATCGTCTGAGAATTCACAAAAGCCTTTTTTTTACCAATATATTTCAATAATTCATAAATTCAACTTATGGTATTCACTAATTTTTTTTATATATTTTTGTGTTCTGAAATACAAAAAATAGCTTTATATTTTTCAGGGGGTCAAAAATAGCCGTGAAAGTTTGGCTATTTGATTTCAATTTTATGTTGCTGAACGATCTTGAACATAAGCTGAATAATGAACGTATATTCAGTTGAACTTTTAAACGTAAGTCGGTAAAAATGGTGAACGTAACTTGAACGTAACTTGAACTTTGGTTAGGTTAGTTTTGGTTAGGTTAGGTTAGTTAATAGTAGTGAAATACAACAATCTCACTTAGTTGCTGGGCCGGTAAACGTAACTTCTTGTCCTGAGTTCGCTAGGAAAGCAATCCCAGCAGGTCTTAACTAGGAAAATAAAATCCTAGGACACCTCAGCTAGGAAAAATCTTCTAGAACAGATCTCAACTAGGAAAACGCACCTAGGAGACCTCAGCTAGGAAAACGCTCCTAGGATAGACCTCAGCTAGGAAAACGCGCCTAGGAGACCTCAGCTAGGAAAACGCCCCTAGGAGACCTCAGCTAGGAAAACGCCCCTAGGAGACCTCAGCTAGGAAAACGCTCCTCGGACAGACCTCAGCTAGGAAAAATCTTCTAGAACATCTCAAGCTAGGAAAATAATCCTAGGAGAGAGCTCAACTGGGCACACCCTTACCTAGCGTGAACAGAAGAGCAAACAACGGAAGCGTCAACAGGAACTTAAACAACAGAAGCGTCAACAGGAACTTAAACAACAGAAGCGTCAACAGGAACTTAAACAACAGAAGCATCAACAGGAACTTAAACAACAGAAGCGTCAACAAGAACTTAAACAACAGAAACGTCAACAGGAACTTAAACAACAGAAGCGTCAACAGGAACTTAAACAACAGAAGCATCAACAGGAACTTAAACAACAGAAGCGTCAACAGGAACTTAAACAACAGAAGCGTTAACAGGAACTTAAACAACAGAAGCGTCAACAGGAACTTAAACAACAGAAGCGTCAACAGGAACTTAAACAACAGAAGCGTTAACAGGAACTTAAACAACAGAAGCGTCAACAGGAACTTAAACAACAGAAGCATCAACAGGAACTTAAACAACAGAAGCATCAACAGGAACTTAAACAACAGAAGGTCAACAGAATAAACAACAGGAACTTAAACAACAGAAGCGTCAACAGGAACTTAAACAACAGAAGCGTCAACAGGAACTTAAACAACAGAAGCGTCAACAGGAACTTAAACAACAGAAGCGTCAACAGGAACTTAAACAACAGAAGCATCAACAGGAACTTAAACAACAGAAGCGTCAACAGGAACTTAAACAACAGAAGCATCAACAGGAACTTAAACAACAGAAGCGTCAACAGGAGACCCACCTTGACAGGGGATGAAGGTAACACCCGCTTACTTGTCCCCACCATCACCACTACCCACACCATCTCATTACATTAAATCACCTCAAACTACCCAATTAAATTACCCAAATCTGTAAAAAAAAAACTTAATCTGTTGATGTACGGAGAAGGAAATCCGGTTAAGACTTGGGTTTGTTGATTTTAACCGGATTTAACTTCAAGTACGCACTCTACAGGTAGGATGGTGGGAGGGGGTGGGAGGGAGGTCCGTCTCAGTGTGCCTCACCTTCCCGCTCAAACACTGAATTCTCTCTCAAACACTGAATTCTCTCTAAGTTGTTTTAAGTTATTAAGACAATGTATTAACTTACCTTATTCTTGAGTGTATGATGGGTGTTTCTCCCACGTGTGATGGTTGTGGTGTCGTTAACTCCGCGAGGGATTGTTTGAAGTTTTTATCAACACACGAGATAAGGTTTGGTTGGCTCTACCAAGACCACTTGTTTCTTATAACAAACAACTTGAGTACCACACCTGGGAGGGATGATTCTTGCCACAAATAATGACTAACAACACCTGTCACAACTACTCACACACCTGAGCCTCGACACTTTTTTAAGCCTTGTGATCTAACATTTCTTTAGATCTTAACATACCGTCGACATCAGTACAGAGCGAGAATAGAAGGGAGAAAGAGCAGCGCGCGGAGGTCAGCCTCACCACACTGCCAGCCACTGCTCGACTGAAGAGGGCGCACCAAGCGCGGCGCATTCAACTCCCGGCGCAGAAGGATACCAGTTACCATTTTACTGCTACTCACTAGCGAGGAAAAAAAAAACCTCAAATTTTGTTTCCAGAATATATTTTTTCACTACTAACGAGTATATTTCACCTCACGCTGCTGATCAAAACGTTGAATATTCCACGCGCTAATGATAGCTACACCATTGATGTCACCCACTCAGGAGCGGCACAACAGCTGTCTATGGACGTTGTGGCGTGTACATCAACACAACTACGTAAAAAGATGATGTTCACTATAGTAGTCCTCATGCCAATCTTATTCTCCGCCATAATGAGGCGGCGAGAACAAAAGAAGAGGAAAATATATAACAGTTATTGAGGATAATTTATCGTAGCGTTGGACCACGCCTACCCTGACCACTAGGGCGGCGGGAGGGTGGGGGGACGGGTGGTAGTGGGGGCAAGGTGGTAGTTGGGGGCAAGGAGAGGTAGTGGTGGTGTGGCTGGTGGAAGTAATAATTGCGTGTAGATGCAGTAGTGTGAGGGAAGGATGGTGTTAGCAGTGGATTGTTGTGGTGATGGTAGTAATACTAGAACCTGTGGTGGAGTATATAGTGATGCTAGTAGGAATGGTGGTAGCTGTTTGTATACATTGTGTAGTGTTGATTGCTTACCAGTGGCTAAAATAGTGGTGTATGAAAGACACACACACACACACACACAACCACACACACACACACACACACCACACACACCCACACCCCCACACACACACCCCCCCCACACACACACACCCCACACCCACACACACACACACACCCCCCGCCCACACACATCCCCACACACACCCCCACACCCACACACACACCCACTCACACACACACACACACACACTCACACACACACACACCAAACCCCCACACACCTCAACACCCCCACACACACCCCACACACCCCCACACACACACACACTCCACACACCCCCCACACACACACCCAAACATCATCACTACCAACAGTCAATTCGAACACCAATTCCGACAGCGATGACTGATGACCCTCCAAGTCATTTTATTTACTGCACTAAGAACCTGGCGACGAGTGGAGACGTGAGATATCTCTTTGAGGTAAAAGGAGAGATGTATTATTTAAGGAGAGTGGGGAGGGGAGGGAGGGGGGAGGGAGGAGGGGAGTGGGAGGGAGGGGAGTGGGAGGGGAGGGAGGGGGAGGGATGGAGAAGAGTGGGAGGGAGTGATAATTTGAACTCTGAGTGAAGCATTTAATGACGAGACTTGAATTATTATTGTGGTTCGAATTTTCTGTTTCAGTGGTGAGGTGGAGGGGAGGGGGGTAGGGAGGAGTGATGGAAGGGTGGCAGAGGAAGCGGTATGGGAGGTAAATGGGAAGGGAGAGGGGGGGTGGTGGTTAGGTTAGATGAGCGTTAGACTTAGGTTAGGTTAGTAAGAAGCAATATTTATTCCCGTCCATGGTGGTGAAGGTCTCTCCCACCACCACTAGGTCTCTGTCTCCCTCCTGTTTATGATATATTTATGTGATGGAACTACTGGGAGACGAGACGAGATGGGAGGAGAAGGGGTGAGGGGAGGGTGAGGGAGGGAGGAGAGGGATTGGAAGGAAAGATAGCTAAAGAGATGTGTGGTAGAGGGAGGGGAGGAACAGAGGTAGGGAGAGATAGAACTAATGGAGGGAAGGAAAGGAACTAGGAGGGAGAGAGAGGGGGGAGCGAGGCAGGAATGGAGAGAGGAAGCGAGGGAGAGAGGGAGGATGACGGGGCAGGTGTGTGTGTGTGTGTGTGTGTGTGTGTGTGTGTGTGTGTGTCACGCTCAACACTTGTATGCTCGGACATGCCAGGAATAATGTGTGAAACGGAGCAGGAGACAGCCACTCTACCCTGCCTTGAGGGACGCCAACACGCTGACCAAATACTCTACTATGAAGACTCCACATACAGTATATTGTCCCTTCAGTCATACATGCTTATTAACTTGTAGATACAATGGCTTATTTATACTACATGTTGTCAGAGAGAGAGAGAGAGAGAGAGACAGAGAGAGGACAGAGACAGACAGACAGACAGACAGACAGACAGACAGACAGACAGACATCAAAATAAACTGCCCTCAACTGGCCAATCCCATCCGCTATTACCCCATCCACTTGCTTCAATAATTACTACCTAAAAAAAAAAACTCATTGAAATATTTTATGTAATTGCAATGTAAACTTATGGTTAGGTTAGGTTACAGGGCTTAGGTTAGGTTAGGTTTATTATTTGTTATGTGTTTGTGTCTCATAGTTCAATATGTTCATTTTATCACCTAATTCGTGCTAAGTGAACATGTTGAACCTAACCTAACCAAACCCAACCTAACACTAACCTAACACTAACTTACAAGGGTGACGGGAGAAAGATGGAAGACGAAGGCAGGAACTTTAAAATACATTATTCATGTTTTGTTTTTTTATTGTTTGTGGAGAACCAGAGAGAGAGAGAGAGAGAGAGAGAGAGAGAGAGAGAGAGAGAGAGAGAGAGAGACTACAAACTTTGCCAACTATGATCCATCACACGAGACCTACAACTTTCCCCAGCTTAAAGTCCTCGTCAAAATATATATATGTACACTTTTTTTGTACTTTTAATAAGAAAAAATATAAAGACAAAACACTATCCATTTTTATCTATATTTTATTTATATTGACACACACACACACACACACACACACACACACACACACACACACACAATAGGGGGACTGGGACTAGGGGGGACTAGCATGGGGAGGACGGGGTGCCAGATCGCCTGTAAAGACCTCCGTGTGTGTGTGTGTGTGTGTTTATGCCTCACACACACACACACTGTCAGCCCATCAGGATACTTATTGGATATCACTCAACATCCTGGTTATCCTGCACGCCCCTTGTAAGCCCACCAGACCATCCTCACCAAACGGCAGGTCCTGGGATATGTCTTTTGTCCCCAGATGGTCCTCATATCCTACCTACCACAATCTTCCCCAACTACCACAATTTTTCCTCAACTACCACAATCTTCCCCAACTAACCCCCACTTCCCCACCTACCACAAATGTTGGTTGGTTGTTGTTGTTGGTTGGGTTATTGGTTGTTGTTGGGTTTGGTTGTTGGGTTGGTTGGGTTGGGTTAGGGTGTTGCATCTTTAGGTTGAAATAAGCTGACGGGGTTAATCCTCAGGTGATCCGGTTAATTAACAGTCTGCTTACCTGGGCACACTGTAAACACAAACTGTGAAGATGTTACATAAACGTTCTGATCGACTTCGACAACTGACTTTATGTTCGACCTATCCGACCTCCGTACCAGATTAAACCTCCCTTATTCGACCTCATTATCAGAATAAACCTCCATATTCGACCTATCTTGCTATTTCACATCCTTCAACGTCTAGCCTCGACAGGAAGGATTCATCGACCCTTGTAGGATGAGAGAAGCGGCCGTGTTTACAATAGGATAGACACAGTGGGTAATATCCTGCCTGAGGGATCCCCGCCTAGGACCTGCCCCCCCTCTCCCCAAGGAACACCCAGGACCACTACCCAGCACTAGGACCCCCTCCCCTTCACTAGGAATTCCACCCTCACCTCCAGGACTCTCCACCACTCTCAGAACCAAAATCACCCACAGGAACCCATTAAACCACCCACAGGACCCCAAACCACCCACAGGACCCCAAACCACCCACAGGACCCCAAAATCACCCACAGGAACCCATTAAACCACCCACAGGAACCCAAAACCACCCACAGGAACCCAAACCACCCACAGGACCCCAAAACCACCACAGGACCCCAAAACCACCCACAGGAACCAAACCACCCACAGGAACCCAAAACCACACAGGAACCCAAACCACCCACAGGAACCCAAAACCACCCACAGGAACCCAAACCACCCACAGGAACCCAAACCACCCACAGGAACCCAAACCACCCACAGGAACCCAAACCACCCACAGGAACCCAAAACCACCCACAGGAACCCAAACCACCCACAGGAACCCAAAACCACCCACAGGAACCCAAAACCACCCACAGAACCCAAAACCACCCACAGGACCAAACCACCCACAGGACCCCAAAACCACCACAGGACCAAACCACGCACAGGAACCCAAAACCACCCACAGGACCAAACCACGCACAGGACCCCAAAACCACCCACAGGAACCCAAAACCACCCACAGGAACCCAAACCACCCACAGGAACCCAAACCACCACAGGACCCCAAACCACCCACAGGAACCCAAAACCACCCACAGGAACCCAAAACCACCCACAGGAACCCAAAACCACCCACAGGAACCCAAACCACCCACAGGACCCCAAACCACCCACAGGAACCCAAACCACCCACAGGACCCCAAAACCACCCACAGGAACCAAAACCACCCACAGGAACCCAAACCACCCACAGGAACCCAAACCACCCACAGGAACCCAAACCACCCACAGGAACCCAAAACCACCCACAGGAACCCAAAACCACCACAGGAACCCAAACCACCCACACAGGACCCCAAACCACCCACAGAACCCAAAACCACCCACAGGACCCCAAACCACCCACAGGAACCCAAAACCACCCACAGGAACCCAAAACCACCCACAGGACCCCAAACCACCCACAGACCCCAAAACCACCCACAGGACCCCAAACCACGCACAGGAACCCAAACCACCCACAGGAACCCAAACCACCCACAGGACCTCAAACCACCCACAGGACCCCAAAACCACCCACAGGACCCCAAAACCACACAGGAACCCAAAACCACCCACAGGAACCCAAACCACCCAGGACCAAACCACCCACAGGACCCCAAAACCACCCACAGGACCCCAAACCACCCACAGGACCCCAAACCACCCACAGGAACCCAAAACCATCCACAGGAACCCTAAAACCACCCACAGGACCCCAAAACCACCCACAGGACCCCAAAATCCACAGGACCCCAAAACCACGCACAGGAACCAAACCACGGAACCTAAACCACCCACAGGACCTCAAAACCACCCACAGGACCCCAAAACCACCACAGGACCCCAAAACCATCCACAGGAACCCAAACCACCCACAGGACCCCAAACCACCCACAGGACCCCAAAACCACCCACAGGACCCCAAAGCCATCCACAGGAACCCAAAACCACCCACAGGAACCCAAAACCATCCACAGGAACCCTAAAACCACCCCTCCTCCCCCTCCCTCAAAAACATCCTTCGTTTCTACAGGAGAGGAAGGACCGTTAGGACACGCCATCTCCTCCATCACTGCCCAGGAAAGATGATATCCTTTTCAGACTCGAACTTGAGTGTAAGTGCCTCCTCTAAGCGTCTCTGGTAAAGCCTTAGTGCCTCTCATAAGGATGTCTGGAGATGCCTTGGGGGGGGTCTTCATCATGGACATCCTAACCTAGCAAAGGATCTCAGGAGGGAGGTGTCCTATACAAAATGCTCAATCAGTGCTACCAACCGTATGTCCTTTGTTTGTTCAGTGTTACCAACGGTTGTGGAGTATAGTAGGCAGACAGAGAGACAGACAGACAGACAGACAGACAGACAGAGAGACAGACAGACAGACAGAGAGACAGACAGACAGACAGACAGACAGAGAGACAGACAGAAAGAAAAATAGATAGACATAGAGACACATTGGAGAGAGAGTTAATCCGATCAAAATCAAGGAGACAGTTTTACCCCAAGAAGTTTAACAAGACGTAGGCACTCACTTTACCCACAATACCGGAGGAGGAGGAGGAGGAAGAAGACAGGGAGGAGGAAGAGGAGGAGGAGGAGGTGGATGATGGGAGAAGAAGAAACAGGAAGGAAGGAAGGAAGGCAGGAAGGAGAAACACACTGAAGATAGAACAAGAGGCATCAAGACCTCTCTCTCTCTCTCTCTCTAATCTAGGTCAGGCTGGGGCCCATTAGCCCAACGGAGCCAATTATGGTGTTGTAGAGGTCACCTTTGGCTTAATTACCTAATATAATAATTTGGTGTATGGGTCATAGAGTCATTTCCTGCTAACCTCCACCTCCTCCTCCTCCTCCTCCTCTTTCTTCTTCTTCTCCTCTTCTCTTTCTTCCCTTACTTGCTTATCTCTCTCTCTCTCTCTCTCTCTGCCTTCGTTATGTATATTTGAGAGAGTATCGATACTGTTGACAAAGGATAAAGACAATGAGATTTTGACGAGATTATCTCTAAATATAAACTCATTATCTCTCTTCTCTCTCTCCATCACATTGAACTACCCTTGTTGAGCCCCCGGAAGCAGTTTTAAATCGCCCGTTTGATGCCGTGGTTTAGTTTAGTAATTAAATAAAGTTACTTTTACTGTCAATATCCGTCAGTTGGGTGGTGAGGTGATTTGTTATTGTGTTGTTGTGGTGGTGGTTGTTGTTGTTTGGTTGGTGGTGGTGGTGGTGGTTGTTGTTGTGGTGGTGGTGGTGGTGGTGGTGGTGGTGGTGGTGGTGGTTGTTGTTGGTGGTGGTGGTTGTTGTTGTGGTGGTGTTGTGGTGGTGGTGGTGGTGGTGGTGGTGTGGTTGGTGGTGTTGTTGTTGGTGGTGGTGGTGGTGGTGGTGGTGGTGGTGGTGGTGGTGGTGGTGGTGGTGATGGTGGTGTGGTGGTTGTTGTGGTGTTGATGATGGTGGTTGTTGTTGTTGATGTTGGTGATAGTGGTAGCGGACGATAGCACAATAACATGGGCGGATGATGATGATAATGGGCGGTGTTAGTATTAGGTAATGGGCGGTGGTGGGCGGCGGTGAGGGGGGATGGGGTGAGGGGGGTGAGGGGGTGAGGGGGTGAGGTGGGTTGGTTGGCAAAGCTGGATCGTGGTTTGAATATTGTATACTTTAAAGGACGAAATACCAGCAGCCACTCTCAACACATGGGAGAGAGAGAGAGAGAGAGAGTCTGTTTTTCTCAAGAACATTTTTCAATACTTTTTATCTTCTAATAAACTTTAAGACGCCTGGCTGACCGTTGCCTGGCAGGAGGTGGGGAGGAGATGGTGGGGAGGAGGTGGTGGGAGATGGTAGGAGGAGGTGGTGGGAGGAGGTTGGTGGTGGGGAGGAAGTGTTGGGGAGATGGTAGGGAGGAAGAGGGGAGGTATTGAGGAATGGGAAAGAAATGGGGAGGAGAATGTGAGAAGAAGCTGATGGGGAGGAGATGGGGAAGTGTTTAAAATGGTGGGGGAGGAAAGGTGGGGAGGAAAGGTAGGGAAGTCAAGTGAATTGGCGGAGAGAAGAGATTCGCAGAAATTACAAAAAAAAAATCCCCAAACATAATAACAAAAAAATGTTGCAAAAATCAGGTAAAATGTTGCAAAAAATTTAAGGTCTCGGCAAAAAAAAAAAAATACTTGCAAAAATTGACAAGCATTACAATGGAAAAAAAATGGCACAAGTTGAAAATAAAAGGAAAAATAAAAAGAAACTGTTGCAAAAGTTGACCAAAACATTGCAAGAGGATTCAATGGGGGACGAAGCCAAAAGACATACACTAAACATAAACTAAACGATGATAAAAATGTCTTTCCTCACGTTCAGAAATACTTGCAAGAAATTACAAAAAAATACCCCAAACTTTAATCTGGCTGGCGAGGAATTTTTATCAAGCCGTCACGAGAGTAAATAAAATGTGTAGCTCTAGCAAATAAACAAACTCGTGGGAGAGATGCCCCCCAAAAAAATAAATAAAAGTAAATTTGCTTGCATGTTTACGAGATATTTGCATAATCACACCTTAATGAAAAGAAATGGAAAGAAATTGGAAAATAAATCAATCCTGGATATTTACGTGTTGTGTGATGAGTCTGATACGAGGGGGTAATACTTGGACCTCACATGACTGATTGGCCACCATACACCACACACACACTATACTAACCCTTCAGTACACAAGGTTACTAAATGGCCGGCACTATACTTGACCACCACACACCACACACACACTATACTAACCCTTCAGTACACACGGTTACAAAATGGCCGGCACTATACTTCACCACCATACACCACACACACACTATACTAACCCTTCAGTACACAAGGTTACTAAATGGCCGGCACTATACTTGACCACCACACACCACACACACACTATACTAACCCTTCAGTACACACGGTTACAAAATGGCCGGCACTATACTTCACCACCTCCACACCCCAACTATAAAATCAGGTACCCATTTACACCTGGGTCGACTAGGAGTACCTGAGGATAGACCCAGCTACCTCCAGGACTAAGGGGTGAATATTGTATCCACTCTGCCACCGCACACCTAAAATACCAGACTCATTTCCCATCCTAAACGTTCCTGGTTCGATCCTAAGGGCACCTATAGTCCAGCCAATTGTCATAGATGCAAGTGGCTGTGGTCGAGAGGAAACAAATACTCAACTCCTAACCTAAGAGTCTCTAGTTCGATCCCCTCCCGTGGCACCTGTAGTCCACCCCTCTATAAACAGGGACCAGGATCTCAGCCACGAGGACAATATGACACTAAAGTTATGAGATATCTGAGAATGCCGCGGCCATCCTCCTCCTCCTCACAGCCGCTGAGTAACTGCCGGGGAATTTCATCTTCTCTGGCAAGTATGTGTATAAATTTGAGTGCCAGAGTGCCAGAGTGCCAGAGTTACAATAAGGTTCCCTCACCCAGCCAGAGATACAATATGACCTCTCCAGTCCAGTCCAGTCCAGCAGAGCCCAACCTAACCTAACCTAACCTAACCTAACCCAACCCAACCGAATGTAAGGTATATAGGTAGGTCTCTCTCTCTCTCTCTCTCTCTCTCTCTCTCTCTCTCTCTCTCTCATTCATTCTTACTGCTGTAATAGATGTGTTAAGTTAAGTTTGGGTGGGTGGGTGGGCGGTACTATGAGGTGGAGGTGGTGAGAGGGTAGTTGGTTGGGTGAGTGGGTCAGGTGGGTGGGTCAGGTGGGTGGGCGGTACTATGAAGTGGGTCTCTTAAGATTGGCGCGAGCGACCTACATTTTCGCAAGTGCTCGACGGTGGTGGTGATGACAGTGGTAGTGGTGGTAGTAGTAGTGGTGGTGGTGGTAACAGTGGTAGTAATGGTGTTTGTTGCCGTAGTAGTGGTGGTAATGGTGCTGCTGCAGTAGTAGTAGTAGTAGTAGTAGTAGTAGTAGTAGTAGTAGTAGTAGTAGTAGTAGTAGTAGTAGTAGTAGTAGTATATAACCTTCCAAACACAAACAAACTCGCCCCACTAACTCACAACCTAACCAAACCAAACCTAACCGAACCTAACCTAACCTAACCTAACCTAACCTAACCAAACCTAACCTAACCAAACCTGCCTTAAGTGATGTACAATTTATAGAATAACACTGTGTACACCTTATGCTGAATGACGCTTGTATACCTGTGTGTGTGTGTGTCTGTGTGTGTTACCTATGTGTACCTGTGTGTGTGTTACCTGTGTGTATACCTGTGTGTGTTACCTATGTGTACCTGTGTGTGTGTGTGTTACCTGTGTATACCTGTGTGTGTTACCTATGTGTACCTGTGTGTGTGTGTGTATGTTACCTGTGTGTACCTGTGTGTATGTTACCTGTGTATACCTGTGTGTGTACCTAAGCGGATGTATACAATTTGTGGCGTGAAAGTGTGTCAAGGGAGATTTATTTCGTGCTGAGTAAAGTTGCCTTTTAATGGTCTGTTGGACCTCGTGCAGAACCACTAGGTTAGGTTAGGTTAGGTTAGGTTAGGTTAGGTTAGGTTAGGTTAGGTTAGGTTAGGTTAGCGTGGACGAGAGGATAGCTAGGTGGGCAGTGGCTTATGGGGATGATGGAGGAAGAAGAGGAGATGGATGACTGCAAATGAGGAGAAAAGTGGATGATGGATGAAGAGGAAGAAACGGATGGTAGTAAATAAGGATCAAGAGGAAACGAATGAAGAAACAAGAGAAATAGTTAATAGTAAATGAAGAAAAAGATTAAAGAATGAATTAAATTTCTCTAACTTTCACCCACCTGGCAGAGAGAGAGGGCTTGACCTCAATAGTGGAAATAATAACACGATTAAAAAAAATAGAAGAGAATAACATAAGAGAAATAATAATCAAATAAATGGGTCAGGTATTTCCAGGTATTTCCAGGTACTTCCAGGTACTTCCAGGTATTCCATGTCATCACGTTTAGTAGAGTAGGTAATCATCTCTCTCTCTCTCTCTCTCTCTCCCTCTCCCTCTCTCTCTCTCTCCACCTCCCCACCACCACTTCCCCAGGATCTCCCAAGCCGGAAAACACCACTTACCATGAGTTGCCACTGACGTTTCCTGAGCATGGTTGAGCCACTAGTCTGCGCCACTACCCCGACTAGATCATTATCACCACACTAGGCCACTACCCCCCAGACAAGGCCAAACAGACCTACCCCAGACAAGGCCACTATCCCCAGACAAGGCCACTATCCCCACACCATACCAACATGGCCCACTACGCCACTATCGACTCGAAAGTGGGTTAGTCTGTGCCACTACCCTGGGCAGTAGCAATACCATCACCATCACCACCACCACTACCAATATACACCACACCACACCACACACCACCACAACACCACAACCACAACACCACCAACAATAACATTCCTTCGTATATGACAAAATTCCAATGGGACGAGGAACAATGGTGATGCCGGGGACGATAGCGACTTACACACACATATTGCAGGGGATACAATGGAACAACAGACACAATGTACCCAACCATGCCACGTACCCAGGTTAAAGAGGTTGCTTCTTCACCTCTCCCTGCCCAGCTGCTATGGAATCCTGGCAATGTTAAGGAGTTGTATTGATTTGTGTTGTATTTTGGGAGTTCTGTTGCAAGAGGAGTGGATGAGAGTGGATGAGAGTGGGTGAGTGTGGTCCTACTGCAAGTGGATGAGAGTGGGTGAGTGTGGTCCTATTGCAAGTGGATGAGAGTGGGAGAGTGCGGTCCTATTGCAAGTGGATGAGAGTGGGTGAGTGCGGTCCTATTGCAAGTGGATGAGAGTGGGTGAGTGGGTGAGAATGGACGAGTGGGTGAGAATGGACGAGTGGGTGAGAGTGGATAAGTGGGTACGATTGGGTGAGTGGATGAGATTGAATCTTGATAAGCTTTAGTTGGATTCCACGAAATAGTAAAAGACTACCACTACTACTACTACTACTATTACTACTACTACCTAAAACCAAACCCACTAGCCCCATCACAACTACCACCACTACGGCCCCTCCCCCCCCAAACCACGATCCCCCACAATCACCTTTACGACTACCAGCTTATCAGAAACACGTCCCGAGGGTCGTTAGTAGCTTAAGGTAGTTTGGTGTTGACCTGACCTGACCTGACCTGACCTGACCTCACTACCACAGGATCATACGTAACTTGAAACCCTCACAGGTGACTTATGTAGGTGGCAACACACACACGCACACGCACACACACACATACACACACACACACACACACGAAGCCTCTTGATGGACGATGGCATACACTCGAGGCACTTACGCATCGGAGAATAAGCGACTATAAACATCACTGACCGCGCCTCGGAGTTTAAGCGACCCAAACATTACCGGACCTTCGCTAGGGAAAGGAAGTACTGTAGTGTGTGTGTGTGTGTGTGTGTGCGTGCAATCACCCACACCTGTATAAAGACATTTCAGGATGTTTCTTCGTTACTGAATAGAGATGCAGTATTCTTGAAGCCATTATGTAAAAAGCGACCAAAGAATCAGTAGATGTGTCTCTCGGGGTGTAAGCGATCCAAACATTACTAGACACCCGTCGGAGAGTAAGCGACCAAAACAACAAATCTCTCAATAAAAACAACCTAAAACAACAACCTCCCAAAATAAGGAATTAAGCGATCAAAACAAAATTCCTTCTCCCCTTCCTTTTCCTTCCCGCCCGCCCGTCGTAGTAGTAGTGTAACCGACCAAAACATTAGCGGGGGGGATGAGGATCGTATCGCTCTCGGCTCCTACACGGGGTAACATTCCTAGACTTGGCCAGAGTTCAACACGGCGTCATGATATACGGCAGCATTAAACGGGGAGCAGCAGATTCACTCGGTCTCTGGCAGAAAATGATTAATAGAATCATCTCCTTGAGTGAGTCACAGTTTCAAAAGCCATTATCTCCAAGTTCCAGTGTGTGTGTGTGTGTGTGTGTGTGTGTGTGTGTGTCCACTTCCAACATTAACTTTAACCATTTCCAATATTTACAGTCACTAAAATAACACAATAACAGAAATATAACAAAGAACAATATCTCTAATTGTTCTAACTGCACAGGGACTTTTCAATCACCTAAATGTACAGGGACTTTTCAATCACCTTATATAATGCACGTCTCTCCCTCTTGGCTGGACATCTACTCAGAGATCACGGTGATAATCTTCACAAGTCGTCCGGAGACACGACCTTACCTGTCGAACCCTGCAGGTGATAATTCTCAGGTGTGCAGAGTAAACATGAGGTAAATCTCGCTGTCATCTGTAACAATATGAACACAACACCACTGGGGGTTGTAAGGGAGGGGAGGGGTGGTTGGGGAGGTTGTTAGAGGTGGTGTGTGGGAGGTTGTTGGTTATGTGAGGTTGTACTGTGGAGGTAGTTGTGTGGGGGGTTGTACTGTGTGGGGTTGTAGTGTGGTGGTGGTTGTGTGAAGGTTGTAGAACGATAAGCAAACAAAAAACAAATGTAAACAACATCTACAGTACATGTAATCAAGAGCTATTGAGCGGCGTGGCGGGAAGCTGCGCGCGCATATGTAAACACAACCAACATGGGTTTCGCGCCCTTTTTTTCCCGCGTTTTACCCCCCTCTCCTCCCCCGGGCGATAAAGGGCGTGAACCAGCGGACTGAACAAGAGACAATGACTCCCCGGATTCTCAGTATCTCGTACGGTAGATTTCCTTTTTGTCGGAAGTTATTATTAGAGGATGACTTGTGTTTCCAGGACCTCAGTGGCCTATGGTGATACTTGAGGCCAGCTATCACTCGACCTCAATTGCCTTATGATGATACTTGAGGCCAGCTATCACTCGACCTCAGCTTACACGAACCGATACTTGAGGCCAGCTATCACTCGACCTCAATTGCCTTATGATGATACTTGAGGCCAGCTATCACTCGACCTCAGCTTACACGAACCGATACTTGAGGCCAGCTATCACTCGACCTCAGCTTACACGAACCGATACTTGAGGCCAGCTATCACTCGACCTCAGTTTACACGAACCAATTTCCTATATTCCTACATTCTAAAATAAAACAACTTACGATCCCCTGATGAAACTTACGACATTAATTCTTAAGAGTGTCGTAGTTAACTTAAGTATAACAGCAATAATCTTACGTGTATTTAAGAGAGGAAATTTAACGTAAGAACTTAAGAGAAGAATTAGTAAAAGAATTAATCCTTGTCTGGAGGTTGGCCCCGTGTGTGTGTGTGTGTGTGTGTGTGTGTGTGTGTGTGTGTGTGCGTGTGTGTGTGCGTGTGCGTGTGTGTGTGTGTGTGTGTGTGTGTGTGTGGGGGTCGTTCAGGGATTTACTACACCACATTAGGAATTTGATAAGAATTAAGAGGTCATGAACTCCTTACTGCTAATAACACACCTGACACACTAACACACCTCTTTCATTCTAGTCCCCAATTCTACCCTCTATCCATTACTACTCTACCCTACAGTACACACATGTACTCACCCCTATACATCATCAAGTGTAGCAGAACCAACAAAATTTATGTATTTATAGGTGGGGGGAGTTGGGGGTAGGGGAAAGAAGAGATGAAGGGGAGTAGGAAGGATGAGGGGATGAGGGAGGGGAAGTGGAAAGAAAGGGGTGAGTAGAGAGAGGATAGTGGAGGGAGAGGGGGAGTAGGTGGAGGGACGAAGGGAGTGGGTACAGATGGTAAAGGGGTTGGAGGGGAGTGAGGAGAGATGGAGTGGGGAGGGGGTGGAGTGAGGAGAGAAGGAGTGAGGGAGGGGGAGGGGGGGTGATGTCTCACATTTACATATAGAACAGGAAGATGTATGGTGTTCTGTTTAAACCATTATGGAGCTGGTGGTACGGGGGGGGGAGAAGGGAGGGGGAGAGAGGAGAGGGGGAGAGGGGGGAGGGAGAGAGATGGAGGAGGGGAGAGGGGAGGTGAAGGAGGATGGGTTTTGGGGATGGGCGGGAAGGTGGGGAGGGACAGAGGGGAGGAATGGGGAGGAAGGAAGAAGCAAGAGAAAAAAGGTTAGAGGGAAGTATCGAGGAGAGGGAAGGAGAGGGGGGGAGTCTTAAGAAGACAGGTGGGGGGGAAGGGAGGAGGACAGAGGAAGTGGGGGTAAGAAGGGGTGGGGGAGGGAAGGGGGTAGTGAAAGGGAGAAGGAAGAGACGGGGAGGATAATTAAGCAAACAAAGCGACAGGTGACGGAAGAAGAGGAACAGAAGTTGTGGAAGGGTGGAGAGGGAGGATGGGGGAGAGGAGGATGGGGGGAGAGGGAGGATGGGGGGGGGGAGGGAGGATGGGGGGGAGAGGAGGATGGGGGAGAGGAGGGATGGGGGAGAGGAGGGATGGGGAGAGGAGGAGGATGGGGGAGAGAGGGAGGGGATGGGGGAGAGGGAGGATGGGGAGAGAGGGAGGATGGGGGAGAGGAGGAGGATGGGGGAGAGGAGGGAGGATGGGGGGGAGGAGATGGGGGAGGAGGGATGGGGGAGGGAGGATGGGGAGAGGGAGGATGGGGGGGGAGGAGGATGGGGAGAGGGAGGATGGGGGAGGGAGGGATGGGGGAGGAGGGAGGGATGGGGGAGAGAGGGAGGGGATGGGGGGAGGAGGATGGGGGAGAGGAGGGGATGGGGGAGGAGATGGGGGAGAGGAGGATGAGGGAGAGGGAGGGATGGGGGGAGAGGGGAGGATGGGGGGAGGGAGGATGGGGGAGAGGAGGATGAGAGGAGGATGGGGAGAGGATGGGGGGAGGAGGATGGGGGAGGAGGATGGGGGAGGAGGATGGTGGAGAGGAGATAGGGAGGAGGAGATGTGAGAGGAGATGAGGGATGGAGGTGAAAAGCTTGCAAGTGAGGATTATGTTGCCTCCACCTCCTACACCTTCTCTTCGTTCTACACTCTTCACCAGTAGAAATCTCCTCCTTCCTCTACCTCCTTCCTCTACCTCCTTCCTTCTCCTCCTTCCTTCTCCCTCCTTCCTTCTCCTCCTTCCCTATCTCCTTCCTTCTCCCCCTTCCTCTACCGACTTCCTTCTCCTCCTTCCTCTACCCTCCTTCCTCTCTCCTTCCTTCTCCTCCTTCCTTCTCCTCCTTCCTCTACCTCCTTCCTTCTCTCCTCCTTCCTTCTCCTCCTTCCTCCTCCTTCCTCTACCTCCTTCCTCTACCTCCTTCCTCTACCTCCTTTCCCTTCTCTCCTTCCTCACCTCCTCCTCCCTTCCTCTACCGCCTTCCTTCTCCTCCCTTCCTCTACCTCCTTCCTTCTCCTCCTTCCTTTCTCCTCCTTCCTTCTCCTCCTTCCTCACCTCCTTCCTCTACCTCCTTCCTCTACTCCTCTCTTCTCTCCTCCTTCCTCTACCTCCTTCCTTACCTCCTTTCTACCTCCTTCCTTCTCCTCCTTCCTCACCTCCTTCCTTCCTCCTCCTCCGTGTTGCGTCCCTCCTCCGTCACGACACTGCTAGAAATGACCCATTCTCTTCTCTCTCTCTTTCCCTTCTTTCCCTTTGTCCTCTAGTGTTCCTTTCCTCCCTTCCCTTCTTCCTCCTCCACCTCCCCCCTTCCTCCTCTCCTCCTACTCTCTTCCTTCCTCCCTCCTATCATTCGTAACCTGTCACATCTCTTTACAAATAAGAAAATTTACTCACTCTTCTTACCTAATTTATCGTCATATTTCTCTCCTCCTCCATTATCCTCTCTCTCTCTCTCTCTCTCTCTCTTTCTACCATTCTTCTTCCATTCATCTATCTATCTATCCAATCTTGATAGACAGATAGATAGAGCTTTTCTCCCCCTCCCTTCACTCTCCCCCCTCCCTACTCCCTCACCTACCCCTCCTTTACCCCCTTCCCCGCCAGTGAGCCCTCAACACACACTTGTGTGAGCCCTAGAGCCTTTTGTGTTATAAATTGGTTGTCTGTGAATACCAACTTTCTTTATATTGATAAGTAGACACAAGTGGATGAGCTGGAGGGGTATGGAGGGGTGTGGAGGGGTGTGGGGGTGTGGAGGGGTGTAGAGGGGTGATGAGGGGTGTGGGGGTGATGGAGGGTGTGGAGGGGTGTGGAGGGGTGTGGAGGGGTGATGGAGGGGTGATGGGGGGGTGGAGGGTGTGGAGGGGTGAGGTGATGGAGGGGGGTGGGAGGGGGGGTGTGGAGGAGGAGGAGGTTAGGTTGTAGGTTAAATCCCCCCCCCTCACCTATTCCCTCCATAACACACACGCATCTCCAGTCGTCAATATGCAAATGAGGCCTGGGATAATCTCCACTAATCCGTTCACCTAATCCCGCTAATCCCCAATCCTTTAAAACACACGAGTGATACATTGAGTGTAATTAACGCGACAGGATGTTAAAAAAAAATGATAACAAATTTAACTAATGATTTACCTGGTCGTTTTATAAGAACACATCAATGGCAGGAATCAGTGTGTGTTAGATTTGATAAACTCAAACACCTGCTGACTTAGTTAAATGGTTTAGTCCTCAAAGGGTGGGGTGAGTGGGGTTAGTGGGTGAGTTGGGTGGGGTGGGTGGTTGGGTGGGTGGTAGACTGACTGACTCATCCGTGGGTTAGGTGAATGAAGCAACGAATGAAGGATAAAAAGGAAGGGAGGAAGGAAGAATTAAGGAAGGAAAATAATTGAAGAAACGAAGGAAGAATGAAGAAAGAATGGTCGTGGAAAAAAATATTGAAGGAAGGAAGGAAGGAAAGGAAGGAAGAAACGAAGGAAGGAAGGAATAAATGAAAAAGGAAGGAATGAAGGAAGGAAGGAATAAATGAATGAAGGAAGGAATAAATGAAGGAAGCAATAAATGAAGGAATGAAGGAAGGAATAAATGAAAGAATGAAGGAATAAAGGAATAAATGAAGGAATGAAGGAATAAATGAATGAAGGAAGGAAGGAAGGAAGAGCAGTAAAGGTAGACAAAAATACAGGTAATATGCCTCAATATGAATTACCTGGAATAGTGAAGCTTGGCCAACCTTATGACGATTGTAATGACCCCGAGGAGAGGAGGAGAGGAGGAGGAGGAGGGAGGGAGGAGGCGAGGAGGAGGGCGAGGAGGAGGAGGAGGGGAGGAGGAGAGGAGGAGGAGAGGAGGAGGGAGGAGGGGGCGATATCTTATAGACAGACAGACAGACAGACAGACAGACATAATTTTGTCTGAGAGCTGAGTCTTAGATATTGGTTATGTTATGTTAGGTTAGGTTAGGTTAGGTTATGTCACGAACCAATTACATGACCTTAATTAGGAAGAAAAATATGTAAAATCAAAGCCAAATTTTCTGTTCATAAATAAAAGGATAAAATATTTCTCGTGTTAGTGGCGTCTAGTGGCGCGGATTTCCTCCAATACCTCACCGGGAGAGAGAGGAGGACCCGATAATGCAGCTGCCACTCCAGGGTGCCACTCGAAGGTGCCACACAGCCAGGCACTCGTCCGCTAACTGCTGGTGTGGGAAAGCATTTAACTGGTGCAAACTGTTCATGTGAAAACGTATCGACTTTAAGATGGATTCTGTTTCCTCCTGTTCTAACTGACTCACTTGTAGGTTAGGTTAAGGGTCCCATAACGACTGTGCCCCCAACCAAAATGATTCCGTTACGTGAAATTGGGGCCTATTAGAACTGGGGCTCAATAGGACAAAAAAATTGGGGCCTATTAGAACTCAATAGAGCAAAAACCCTAAAAACCACAACACTCAGATTACACCAAGTTGGGGCCTGAATGAAGGTCAGGGGCCCGTTTGCTACCCAAACTCCTCACCCAACAATGCACCAACACACTCACCACCACCAAACACACCCACCAACACCACAACGCACCAACACACTCCACCAACACCACAACGCACCAACACACTCCACCAACACCACAACGCACTAACACACTCCACCAACACCACAACGCACCAACACACTCCACCAACACCACAACGCACCAACAAGGGGTGGGGGGGAGGGGGGGGCGGTGGGGGAAACGGAAGAAAGGATTGAGGGAAGGGAGTGTGGGAAGTAAACTGGATTGGTAAGCTCCCTTCCTTCGACACCATCTCCCCTGGGCGTCTCTACACACTTCAGACCCAAGGGTGAGAAATGACGTGTCAATATCTCTCATCTCTTGATGACGACGTGAGAAACACACTTACACCTCTAACACTATCTCCCACTCTCCTCACACTCCCCCTCTCACACTCTTCCCTCACTCCCACACCTCCCCCTCTCTCCCTCCTCACTCCCACCATCACTTCCACACCTCCTCTCTTCTACCCCCTCATCACTCCTCTTCTTCTCTCAATCCCCTTCTCTCACACCCCCATCACTCCACACCCCTCATCACACCTCTACCCACATTCTTCAACAAGACATCCAATACGTAACAAGGATTTATTTCCGCGTTTGGTTGGGTTAGGTGGATCAGGAGGGGTGAGGTGGGGTGGGGTGTGGGGTGGTGGGTGGGGTGGGGTGGGGTGGGGTGGGTGGGTGGGGTGGGGTGGGGTGGGGTGAGGTGGGGTGGGGTGGGTGGTGGGGAGGTGGGGTAGGTGGGGTGGGGTGAGTGAGGGAGTGGGTGGGGTGAGGTTAGGTGAGGTGGGGTGGGGTGAGGTTATGGTTAGGTTTAGACTCCCAGCAACAATAACTCCCCACTGACCAACCGCCACCTAAGTAACTCTCGTGTACAACTTTCTCAAGACAGTTGGACAAGTATAATGATCTTTCTGGGACACGGAGACACGCAGACACGGAGACGCAGAGACACGGGGACACGGAGACACTAACGGAGACACGGAGACACGGAGACGGAAATAGACACGGGGACACGGAGACGCAGAGACACGGGGACGCAGAGACAAGGGGACACGGAGACACGGAGACACAGGACATAAAAGAGGAAATTGACGTGGAAATGTAGTGTCCCAACCTAAATTAACTTAATCTAACCCCTAACCTAATCTAGCCTTGAGATTAGTGGTGTGTGATGGTGATGGTGGTTGTGGTAGTAGTGGTGGTAGTGATGATAGTGTTGGTGGTAGTAGTGGTGGTAGTACTAGTTATGGACCTTGTAGCCTTGGGGAGAGTACCATTCTGTTGCTAAGAGAACCATCATTCCACTTACCATCCTCCACTACACAACCTCTTCCACTCCACTACCACCCTCCTCCACCCACTACCACCCTCCTCCACCCACTACCTCCCTCTGTCCACCCACTACCACCTCTCACCACTCACCACCCTCCTCCACCCACTACCACTCCTTCCACCCACTACCCCCCTCTGTCACAATTCATCCTCACCCCTCCACCTTCTCACTGGTTACCCCTCCTCCACCCACTACCACCTCCTCCACCTATCACCACCCTCCTCCTACTCACTACCACCCTCCTCCACCCACACCACCCTCACCCTCCCTCCACCACCTCCTCCACCCATCATCACCCTCCTCCACCCATCTACCACCCTCCTCCACTCCACTCACCACCTCCTCCACCCACTACTACCTCCTCTCTATCACCACTACCCTCCTCCACTCACTGCCACCCTCCTCCACCTCACCTCCTCTCCCTACCTCTTTTCTCCCACCCTCCAAAATAGTCCCCTTCTTCCTTTCCTGCCATTCCTTCCCTCCCTTCCACTTGTCTCCTCTCCCACTTCCTCCTTCCCACCCACCTCTCTCTCCCTCTCACTCCCTCCCTCCCGCCCACCTCTCCTCCCACTCACCTCCCACCCACCTCTCCTTCTCTCCCACTCACTCCCTCTCCCTAAGCAGGTTATGACTCCACCTACCAACAGAGCTTCCAACACGCCATTACGCACCCTGAATAAATGCTCCAATTTGCTTGTACACCTTTATCTAGATTCCCTACGCAGCGTGGCAATGTCGTTCCTGTGTGGACCCGCCAGTGTGACTCAACCCCTGAGGGAGGTAAGGGGAGAGTGGGGGAGGGAGGGTGAGGGGTGTGAAGGAGGGGGGTCCGTGGGTGTTCTTTTTGTCGTCAGTGTTATTGTTAGTATGTCATTTATTCGTTGTTGTTATACCATTCAATTGGTGGATTATTTTTGTTTCCTCTCACACTACTTCTCCGTACCTCTCAATACTTTTCCTCCTCTTCCCCTTTCCTTCTCTTCCCCCCCCTTCTTCCCTGACAACCTTCTCACGATGATTAAACAATAATCCAACACACACTGTGTATTTCGGATTTAAACTCTGATTAAGAATTTTACCTACTCTCTCTCTCTGGAACAACAACAACAATAAGAACAAACAAACAAAATCAACAATGATGTGGAAGGGGGAGGAGAGAAGAGGGTGGAGGAGGAGTATCTAGGGAAGGTGTAAGGGGATATTGGGGAGATGGAATATAAGGGTGGGGTAGATGGGAAGGAAGATTAAGTTTGGGGATGTTGAAGAGGAGTCAGGTGTGAATGAGGGAGAGATTAGAGAAGGAGGAGTGGGGAGAGGGAGAGGGGGAGAGGGAGTGGGAGGGGGGGGAGAAGGGAGTGAGGGGAGAGGAAGTCCTGAGGGGAAGGTGTATTGCTGGAAAATGAGATGAAAGGGATAGAGAGGAGAGAGAGAGAGGAGGAGAATAAAGGCAACACAATACCTCTCCACTTTTCCCTCATCTCCTTTTCCTTCAACTTCCTCCCTTCCTTTCTCCCACCTCCCCTTCCTTCTCTTCCATGTCCGTCTGGTGCTCTGGTCTCGCCTTCTCCTGCCTCTATAAAAATTCTCGTTCGCCTTTTCCGTATTTCAACTCTCCCTTCCGATTCTCAAAAGACCGGAAGGATAACTTTTCCGATTTACGATAGTTTTTTCCCTGATTTACAGAGGGACTTACGATAACTTTCCCGATTTACAAAAGGACTTACGATAACTTTCCCGATTTACGTAAAGAAGAAGGCAGTGAGACATCTCCAGGGTCATCTCAGTGCCAGGCGACTGTCTCCAGGGGTGGCACTGAGACAGGAGGCACTGGTCTAGGAGAAGATTTAAGATGGTCACGACACGACACGACACGACACGACACGACACGACTACGACACACGACACGACACACGACACGACACGACATTGACACGACACGACACGACACGACACGACACGACACAACACAACACAACACAACAGGTGGATCAAGAGGGGAAGGTAAGTGTGCAACCATTCACCTGAGTACAAGGACTTAAAGAGAAAACCCTACCACCTCTCACTCTTCATATCTCCTCTCCTCTCATCCCTACCATCACCTCATCTCACTACCTCACCTCTTCATCCCCATCTAGTAGGCACAATACCCTCGTGGCTGTCTGTGTGTCTGTCTGTTCTGTTCGTCAGCTGATGAAGGTTGAGTCTTTCATCGCAATAATAACAGGAGAGGAGAGGGAGGAGGAGAGAGGAGAGAGAGAGAGGAGAGATGGTTGGGTGCAGGATGGTGTAGGGGATGAGGGGGGGGGTGTAGGAGAGGTGGGGTGTAGGATGAGGGGGGTGTAGGATGAGGGTGTAGGGAGAGGGTGTGGGGATGAGGTGGGTGTAGGATGACGGGGGGTAGGATGAGGGGGGGGTGAGTGGTGGATGAGGGGGGGTGTAGGATGAGGGGGGGAGGATGAGGGGGGGTGTAGGATGAGGGGGTGTAGGATGAGGGGTGTAGGGATGAGGGGTGGGGATGAGGGGGGGTGTAGATGAGGGGGGTGTAGATGAGGGGGTGTAGGATGAGGGTGGATGAGGGGTGTGAGGATGAGGGGGGTGTAGGAAGGAGGGGGGGTGTAGGATGAGGGGGTAGGATGAGGGGGTGTAGGATGAGGGGGGTGTGGGATGAGGGGGGGGGATGAGGGGGGTGTGGATGAGGGGGTGTGGGATGAGGGGGTGTGGGATGAGGGGGGTGTGGGATGAGGGGGTGTGAGGATGAGGGGTGGTGATGAGGGGGTGTGAGGATGAGGGGTGTAGGATGAGGGGGGGGTGGGGATGAGGGGGGTGTGGGATGAGGGGGTGTAGGATGAGGGGGGTGTAGGATGAGGGGGTGTGGGATGGGGGGGTGTGGATGAGGGGTGTGGGATGGGGGGTGTGGGATGAGGGGGGTGTGGGATGAGGGGGTGTGGGATGGGGGGGTGTGGGATGAGGGGGTGTGGGATGAGTTGTGGGATGGGGGTGTGGGATGAGGGTGTGGGGATGGGGGTGTGGGATGGGGGGTGTGGGATGGGGGGTGTGGGATGAGGGGGTGTGGGATGGGGGGTGTGGGATGAGGGGGGTTGTAGGATGGGGGGGGTGTAGGATGAGGGGGTGTGGGATGGGGGGTGTGGATGAGGGGGTTAGGATGAGGGGGTGTAGGATGAGGGGGGTGTAGGATGGGGGGTGTGGGATGAGGGGGTGTAGGATGAGGGGGTGTGGGATGGGGGGTGTAGGATGGGGGGTGTAGGATGAGGGGGTGTGGGATGAGGGTGTAGGATGGGGGGGTGTGGGATGAGGGGGTGTGGGATGAGGGGGTGGGATGAGGGGGGTGTGGGATGAGGGGGTGTAGGATGAGGGGGTGTGGGATGAGGGGGTGTGGGATGAGGGGGGTGTGAGGATGAGGGGGTGTAGGATGAGGGGTGTGGGATGAGGGTGTAGGATGAGGGATGGGGGTGTAGGATGAGGGGGGTGTAGGATGAGGGTGTAGGATGAGGGGGGTGTAGGATGAGGGGGGTGTGGGATGAGGGTGTGGGATGGGGGTGTGGGATGGGGGGTGTGGGATGAGGGGGTGTGGATGGGGGTAGGATGAGGGGTGTGGGATGAGGGGGTGTAGGATGGGGGTGTGGATGGACAGGATGGGGTAAACAGACCATAGGATGTGACTAGGATGGTGTGACTTAGGAGATAGGATACAGGATTTATGAGGAAGAGTGAGGAGTGTCTGGTGAATAGGGAAGAAGAAGAAGAAGAAGAAGAAGAAGAAGAGAAGAAGAAGAGAAGAGACGAAGAGAAGAAGAAGAAGAAGAGAAGAAGAAGAAGAGAGAAGAAGAAGAAGAAGAAGAAGAAGAAGAAGAAGAAGGGGTCATCAGTAGGTGGTCAGGCCAGAATACCTTACACAACCCTCATTCCACCGCCAGTGTTGTCTCTCCCCACCGCCAGTGTTGTCTCTCCCCACCGCCAGTGTTGTCTCTCCCCCGCAGTGTTGTCTCTCCCCACCGCCAGTGTTGACGCTCCCCACCGCCAGTATCACACGACTATTTACTGCTCCTATTTTTTTATTCCTTGGCCACTTTAGAGGGGGCATTACGGTGTCTGGGTGTCCATTTGTTCCCTGAAACTGTGACTGTGTGTGTGTGTGTGTGTAATAATAATAATAATAATAATAATAATTAACGGTTTATTGAAAAAGTTCTGCAGCCCGAAGGCTGAAAATATACATTGGACATAAATGACTTATTACATACATTGGTGGTTTAACAAAAGCCTTCATTAGAAAGGTAAAGGAACATACAGTGAACATACAGATTAATGTAGGTGTTGAACAGCAAACACGTAGTGTAGTAACTCCCTCCCAGATGGTGTTAGGAGGGACCTCACGTGGTGTAGTAGTTCCCTCACAGATGGTGTTATGAGGGCCTCACGTGGTGTAGTAATTCCCTCACAGATGGGTGTTATGAGGGGCCTCACGTGGTGTAGTAATTCCCTCACAGATGGTGTTACGAGGGGCCTCACGTGGTGTAGTTCCTCACAGATGGTGTTATAGGGGCCTCACGTGGTGTAGTAATTCCCTCACAGATGGTGTTATGAGGGGCCTCGTGGTGTAGTAATTCCCTCACAGATGGTGTTATGAGGGCCTCACGTGGTGTAGTAATTCCCTCACAGATGGTGTTATGAGGGGCCTCACGTGGTGTAGTAATTCCCTCACAGATGGTGTTATGAGGGGCCTCACGTGGTGTAGTAACTCCTTCACATATGGTGTTATGAGGGCCCTCACATGGTGTAGTAATTCCCTCACAGATGGTGTTATATGGTGAGGTGTGGTTCCAGGCCTTCCTATCGTAGACGGATTAACACATCGCTGGCTGTTGGGTCTCACGTTATCACTGGGTACCTGGGACCTCACTGTGTGAAAGGTCAACTTGGGTACCACTGTTACTGTTGAGTTGTTCTCACTGACTTATGCACTGTTCACCACTGTTCACCTCTGTTTAACACTGGTTCCATTTTCCTAAATGAAATAGTAACTTCTGGCGTGAACTTGTTGATATTCCGGTGGGGAGGAGGGTTCAGGGAGGAGTTGGTATGGGCCAACATAACAGTTGACCTGGCTGCTCCGAGAGGAGCGCCAGGTACGTCTTGACCCTTCGGTGGTCAAGGATGTAGTGTGTGTGTGTGTGCGTGTGTGTGTGTGTGTGTGTGTGTGTGTACTAGCAGCAGATGAGGAGTGGAAGAAGCACCCAAGTGGAACAGCCTCACACACCTACGGGTCACATACCAAACATTCCTCTAACCTAACCTAACCTAACCACAACCTAACCTAACCAAACCTAATCTAACCTTCAAGAGACAGAGAAACAACGGCTTTTAATGTCTCTTAATGTCTCCTCGGGCGTGAGAGATAAGGCGACCTCCCGAAGTCTCTCTCAAAGCTTGATTCTCTGGCCTCGTGACCTCCTAAATGGACATCACCCGCCCAAGCCTCGACTTAAGCCTTACAAAGATCCTCCTTGTTTTCATGGCCTCCTAGAAGCCATTGTACTCAAGGGGTTAAATCATTGTACTCAAGGGGTTAAATCATTGTACTCAAGGGGTTAAATCATCGTACTCAAGGGGTTAAATCATCGTACTCAAGGAGGTTAAATCATCGTACTCAAGGGGTTATATTGTACTCAAGGAGGTTAAACCATCGTACCAAGGTTAAATCATCGTACCTGGGGTTATATTGTACTCAAGGAGGTTAAATCATCGTACCAAGGGGTTAAATCATCGTACTCAAGGTTAAATCATCGTACTCAAGGGTTAAATCATCGTACCAGGGGTTAAATCATCGTACTCAAAGATGGTACTCAAGGAGGTTAAATCATCGTACTCAAGGGGCTAAATCATCGTACTCAAGGGGTTAAATCATCGTACCTTGAGGGGTTAATGTACTCAAGAAATCATCATACTCAAGGGGTTATATTGTACTTACAGGAGGTTAAACCATCGTACTCAAGGTTAAATCATCGTACTCAAGGGTTATATTGTACTTAAGGAGGTTAAACCATCGTACTCAAGAGCTTCAACCATCAAACTACCAACCAAACATACGGCGACGACCAATCCAACACACGAGAGAGAGAAACCACTTAAATGAGACAGATTTTTTGGTAAAGAAAAAATGAAAAAATAAATAAAATAAAATAAGTAAATAAAAAATTACTTCCGTCTGTTGGATAATTACGTCTGGTGAGAGAGAGAGAGAGAGAGAGAGAGAGAGAGAGAGAGAGAGAGAGAGGAGAGAGAGAGAGAGAGAGAGAGAGAGAGGTCATTGACAGTTAAACACACAAAAAAAAAAAAAAACAAACACAACACACACACACACACACACACATTAGCTTTAATTCAGCAGAGACAAAAATTCATTGTCATTCCCTATTGAGCTTCACAAAATAACTATGTTGAATGAGTGTGTGTGTGTGTGTGTGTGTGTGTGTGTGTGTGTGTGTGTGTGTGTGTGTGTGTGTGTGTGTGTGTGTGTGTGTGTGTGGTTAGGTTAGGTTGGGGCCTGTTAGGTCAGGTTGGGGCCTAATTAACCTACCAACATGAGCCCTCCATCACAAGCCCAGGTATTGCCAGATTAATATACGACAATTTAACATTTATAACATTCATAATTTAAACATCATACAAGATCGATGTTAATGGAGGTAATTACAGAGAGGTAGAGGTAGAGGCCAACAGTGACAGGTAAGACAGGTGAGTTATAGCACCTGTTCCACTAATTGGCTGCAGGTAGAGATGTGTCGAGGTGTTGCCAACATAAACACCTGGTCAAGAGTGACCTAGGAGCTGCGGTGCACAACCTAACCTAACTCAAACCTAACCTAACCTAAACCTAACGTAGTATGACATCCAAGCCACCAATTCCATTATGCCCCCTTAGTGACGGGGGATCATATGAACCTACAACTCAGTATTATTTGAGGTCATAAAGTTTGTGGTGCGTAACATGAATGGCCGATGTAACAGGGCGTAGTCGACACTGGGGGAGGGAGGGGAGGAGGGGGAGGGGAGGAGGGAGGGGGGGTAGTGAGTTTATAAGAATAGAGTTATTTTGTTTGGGGGGAGGAGAGGGAGAGATGAGAAGGGAGAAGGGGGAGTAGGGTGGGGTGAGGGAGAGAGGAGAGGTGAGGGAGGGAGTACTACTACTACATTATTAATACTGCGCAACTATTACACCCCTTCCCATCCCCTTCCACTAAAATAATCTCTCCTTCTCCCCCTCCTCTCATCCACTCTTACCAAAATACCTCCTTCCTTCTTATTATCTCACCAAAATACTTCCCCAATTCAATTAAACACCTCCCACCCACCAAACATCCCCACCCACCAAAAACACCTCCCACCCACCAAAACATCCCCACCCACCAAAACATCCCTCACCCCCCACACCCCACCCAATTCATCATACTAACTCCCACATATATTCTCATATCAGTGGGCGGGCAGAGCAAAAGATGGCAGCATTACAAAGCTAACGAGTCTTAGTGCTTGAAGCCAACGAGTCTTTAATAATGAGTATAGAGTAGTTTGAGTCTTAAAGATTAGACACCCTTCAGGTAAAAAAACTAGGGTGCTAATGTTCAGGTGTAATAAACTAGGTGTCTAATGTTCAGTGTAATAAACTAGTGTCTAATGTCTGGTGTAATAAACTAGGTGTCTAATCTTCAGGTGTAATAAATCTAGGTGTCTAATGTTCAGGTGATCCATGTGTTTGTGTTGTGTTGGGTCATATATAACATAAATGTTTACTTATTTGGGGAGAAGATAAATTTACTGCAATGACAAGAGTTGTTTCTCCTGGGTGGAAAGGGGGGGGAGGGGAGAAGAGGAGAAGTAGAGAGAGGGCCAAGGGAAAGGACCTGGAGGGATCTGTTTGTAAGTCTGTCTGTTCGTGTGTCTTCTGAGAGTACACACACACACACACACACACACACACACACACACACACACATACACACACACGATCTGGTACTGAGACACCACTGTTTATCAAATCGGTAAACAAAATTCTCTCTCTCTCTGGTCGCCATCATTACTATCATAGTAATGTGGCGTAGACAGTACTATATCACGTCCTGCCTATCTATCCTCAACTATCTTTAATGTTGGTGGTTCTTGGTATGATTTTGGGGGTGGTGGGGGTGGGGTGGGTTGAAGAAATGCAGGGAGGAGTGGGGGATAATTTCCTACTTCCTCAGTCTGGCAGGACCCAAATAAGCTTCAAAAAAATATTACACCTTGTGGAATGATCTGTCCTGAGTTCCTGGAATATCCTCATATATTCCAAGTTTTAATATTCTTACAGGAATGGGAACCTCTTGTGTTTTGGGAATATAATGATTATATTTTGTTACTGGGAATTGGAATATTGTGTTACTTGGAATGGGAATATTGTGTTACTTGGAATGGGAATATTGTGTTACTTGGAATGGGAATATTGTGTTACTTGGAATGGGAATATTTTGTTACTTGGAATGGGAATATTGTACTTGGAAGGGAAATTCTTATCATGAACACCAACACCTTGCCACTTCAACCCATGTCCACACGTCCACCCCACACCCCAGTCCACCCCACACCCAGGTCCACCCCACACCCAGGTCCACTCCCACACCCAGGTCCACCCACACCCAGGTCCACACACCCATGTCCAACCCATGTCCACCCATGTCCACCCACACACCCATGTCCACATCCACCCCAGGTCCACCACACACCCATGTCCACCCTACACACCCAGGTCCACTCCTACACACCCAGGTCCACCTCACACGTGTCCTGATAATCCCTCACGTCCGACGCTGTTATCTCCTCCAGGCAGCCGTGTGACAGGTCCTGAGTCAAGTCCTAAGGGGGCCAGGTCAAATAGGCCCCAGTCCATAATAGACCCCAGTCCTAATGGGCCCCAGTGTAACCTGACATAACCAGAGAGAGAGAGAGAGAGAGAGAGAGAGAGGGGGGCGACCATTGGCATCCCTCACCCCAAACTCGGCAAAATACTGACCAAAATCCCTATTCCCACCTAGTAATTACCTGGAACACACATACCAGGTAAACGGCAGGAACCTAGGGCCAGTAAGCACCATGTCGAGCCAAGTAACATCCCTAGACCTGAGGATTGGCTATCCTTACATTGTCCCCCCACCCACCCCCACCACCCCCATTCTCCAATCTTCCTTCCAACTTCTCAACCCTCCTTCCTCTTCCTCCATCCTCTACCCTCTTTCTCTCCTTCTCCCACCCTTCCACCTCCTCCTCCTCCACATCTCCTCGTTCTCTCCAACTCATAGTCGCCATCTGAAGCTCACCACCACCTCACCACCACCACCACCACTCACACACACACCCACACTCACCACCCACACTACCTACCATTCTTTTATATCTCGCTGGGGTACCAATACAATGTTTAAGGTACCAATGTAACTATGCACGTATAGGTAAGATAAATCTAACGTAATTGGCACCTACTATACTTAATTAAGGTACCAATGTAACTATATAAGGTACCAATGTAACTATATAAGGTACCAATGTAACTATATACGAATAAGATAGGTTTCTAGTTAATATACCAATGTTATTATATATTATCCAGGCATATAGCAGCTATATTAAACCACTAATATATAAAATGTTCACCTAACCTCACCTATATCTCTTCCTATAGGTGAATCAGGTGAACACAAGACCAAGTTCACCTGATATAAATTCATTTGAAATATTAGTCGGAACTCTGCATACCTGGATCTAATTTGCATATCATTAAGTGCAGGTAATAAAATCCTTCAAATTGAGAAATGAATTAGAGTTTTGTTATTTCTTATGGGACAGACAGACAGATAGACAGACAGACAGACAGACAGCAGTTTGGTCAGGCCTAGGTTTGAGTGGTGGTGGTGGAGGGGGGGGGTCCTGTGGTCAAGGCCTAGCTTATAGAAGTGGACAAGATTAGACTCCGTGAACTGAATGTAGGATAGCCTGTAGGAGTAGCAGCAGGAGGAGGAGGGAGAAGACCTGTTTGGTAGTCTGGAATCATGTCCTCGTGTCTTCCTCACCATCACCCACCCATCACCCATTATCACCCACCCACCATTCACCATCACCCACCAGTTTCCAGGGCTTGAAGGTAAGTCATCCATCACCCTAAGTTTAATTTTAGTCCCGCGGTCCCTGGAGGGTGATGCTTGTGGCTCATCCAACTCACCCTTTGGATGGTGTTGTGCTCTCTCCACACCACAAAATGAGTAAATAGTGGAGGCAGTAAGAAGGGAAGAAACTGGCTGAGGAACCTTCCGAACACCAGCTGGGACAGATGAAGAGTCAATATCCTCACACAACCATCTGGCGTTATCACTGAGGCCACGATGCACCTGCTGTGGGGGGGGGGAACCAGCTGTAAAATTTGACACCTGTAGAACTTCTGGATGTGAGCTATTAGGTTAGGTTAGATCTACTCCACTAATTCCCACGCCCCCTCCACCAACTTCCATCCCACCCACCCTCCCAACCTCCATCAACCACCCCTCCTCCACCCCTTCCACTCCCATCAACCACCCCCTCCGCTCCACCACGCCCCTCCTCCGCCCACCACGCCCTCCTCCGCTCACACCAATGATCATCAAAAAGAATCACCTGGACCAAATCAATTCTCCCTACAAGCAAAGTTTCCACTACTGAGAACGCCAAGCATCCAACCCCCTCTCCTGGATGGATGTGTTTTCCAGACTTCCAGCAAGCAAATATCTCTCTAAGATCCTGGAAAGAGAAGTCCCAGCAAGGTCCTCGCGCTGGGTAAACACGTCTGGTATGAATTGAAGACAAGGTTAGATTTATACCATGTTGGGAGGTGCTATCGTGTTTGTGGTGCTGGAAGGACTTATGGGGTGCTGGAAGGGCCCTTTTTGGGGTGCTGGAAGGGACCTTTTTGAGGTGCTGGAAGGGCCCTTTTTGGGGTGCTGGAAGGACCTTTGTGTGGAAGGACCTTATGGGGTGCGAAGGACCTTGTTAAGGCCCTTTTGGGGTGCAAGGACCTTGGGGTGCTGAAGGGCCCTTGGGTGCTGAAGGGCCCTTTTGGAGGAAGGGCCCTTTTAAAGCAAGGAAGGACTCGGGGTGAAGGAGAAACTTATTTGGTGTTGGAACAAGGAGTCAGTGTTGGAAGGAGTCAGGTATAAGTCATGGTAGGAGGTGTTGGCCAGCAGGTGTGTTATCACGTGTGTAAGAGTCGAAAACATAAGATATCAAATATTAATAGTTGAAAACAATCTTCTCAGTAAAACCTAACCTAACCACATATTGACAACATACCCAACATATCCAAACCACATATTGACAACATACCCAACATATTTAAACCACATATTGACAACATACCCAAACAACATATTGACAACATACCCAACATATCCAAACCACATATTGACAACATACCCAACATATCTAAACCACATATTGACAACATACCCAACATATCCAAACCACATATTGACAACATACCCAACATATCTAAACCACATATTAACAACATACCCAACATATCCAAACCACATATTGACAACATACCCAACATATCCAAACCACATATTGACAACATACCCAACATATCCAAACCACATATTAACAACATAGCCAACATATTCCAAAATTAATCAGGTACTTAAAAATAAAAGTCGGAATATCCCTAAAAAAAAATCCCTAGACGGTTTTAGGTTACCAGTGGCCCTTGATGTCTTACCCCCACCACCCCAATAATTTCCCTAGGGAGGTGAGGACCCAGCCAACCATACTAGGGACTAGGGAGGAGGAGCCTTGAGTTTTACCCCCTTCTTCACCTCCTTCTTCAGCCTTGACAACTTTATTTACTGAGCTGATAAACTAATGTCCCCTTCGTGGTGGTGGTGGTTGTTGTTGTTGTTGTTGTTGTTGTTGTTGTTGTTGTTGTGGTGGTGGTGGTGGTGGTGGTGGTTGTTGTGGTGGTGGTGGTGGTTGTTGTTGTTGTTGTTGTTGTGGTGGTGGTTGTGATGGTTATAACTTATTTTATGGGTGATGGGTGAGGTGGGTTACTCTAGTGATGGGGGTGGGTTTTGGTGGTGGGTGATGAGTTGGGTGGTGGTGGTGTTGGTGGGTGATGGGTGTGTGATGGTGGTGGGTGATGGAAGTGGGTGATGGTAGGTGATGGGTGTGGGTGATGGTGGGTGATGGGTGTGGGTGATGGTGGGTGATATAGCTAGCTGGTGAGAGAGAACTTCATCTATCCCCTCCGCCTCTTCCTCCTCCTCCGCCTCTTCCTCTTCCTGAAATTATCTTCCTAAATCTCCCTCCTCCTCCTCCTCCTCCTCCTCCCCAACCAATTCCACTTCAAAGAGGTTCTCCCTTCCCTTCCTCTTCCTCTCTCTCTCTCCCTCCTGACCGAGAGAGAGAGAGAGTGAGAGAGAGAGACCTGTACATCATCAGGTCTCCATTACTACCTGGTCAGGATACTTGCAGGTGACACCAGGTAGAAATCACCTCACTGTGACCCTGAAGTAAGATCCGGGTGATAGTACAGGCATGTTGGCCGGGTTGTGTTGTGGCCGTCACAGCTGACAGAGGCATGACAGCCCAATAGATGACAGATATGGACAGGAATGATGAATTTCAGGAGAGAGAGAGAGAGAGAGAGTCTACCCCCCTCCCTTAGTGTCTAACTCCCTTACCCACCCTCCCTTAGTATCTATCTCCCTTACCTACCCTCCCTTTACACCCTCCCTTAGTATATAACAGGGAAAGGGACCCCCCGCCGCCCCTTTACCCATCAATTCACTAAACTCCTACCGCTGGGAACTGCCAGGAGGCGAAAATTATATACGTGTTGTGTCGTGGTGTCGCCCGATGGTGCCGTAAACATAACGTGAGCCGGAACTAAGAGACGATTAAGAAGTAAGAGAGAAGAAGGAGAGGGAGATAACTGATAAAGAAAGGAGATAGCAGTGATAACGAAAGAGAGAAATAAGAAGAAAGTGATAACGAAATAGAGAGATGGTAAGAGGGAAGGGTGAAGGGATGGGAAAGGAAGGAAGGAAGGAAGGAAGGAAGGAAGGAAGGAAGGGGAGGATAAACGTGTGTGTGTGTGTGTGTGTGTGTGTGTTAGACATAAACAAGTAACAGACATACACACACACACGTAATGGACACATAATAATTAGAAGCAGATGAGGTGAGACAGCTGCCGTGACCTGGCGAGTGACCCCAAGCTGACCCCTTACTGTGAGGTCATGTTCTACCCCTCCCTCACCCTCACCCTCCCTCCCTCCATCAATCTGACCCCCCCTACCCCCCTTCCTCCATCACTTCCTCTGCCATCCTCCCTCTATCTATCTATCTATCTATCTATCTATCTATCTATCTAACCAAATCAATATGTAAATTTACGCTACCAGATGGATTACATTAACCTAACCTAACCTAACCCAACCTAACCTAACCTAACCTAACCTAACCCAACCTAACCTAACCTAACCTAACCTCATCTTCCTGGGAAACAGATTGGTCCACAAGATAAACAGAAAATAAATCCCTTTAAATCCACTAAGATGATTCGCTAATCCTCATGAAGATTATACGAGTAGAAATGAGATTGGAATCCCTAATCTTCCTGAGTATTGCCATGAAGAGGCACTAATCCGGGCAGCTGATTTAGGCCAATAATCTGAATCGTTAATCGTCTAATCCTCTGTGGTTAATCCCTTGTTTGTGTGGTGATTAGGTCGGTATCAGAGGGTCCAATCTTGTTAATTGTCTTGGTGGTGTTAGGTTAGGTTGTACGTTCGTCTGTCTGTCTGTCTATCTGTCTGTCCATCTCTGTCTTTGTCTGGATCTGTCTGTCTGTCTGTCTGTCTGTCTGTCTGTCCATCTCTGTCTGTCTGTCTGTCTGTCTGTCTCCAAGCTTAACCTAATCAAACTCGCTCTTTTAACGAAAATTCAAATCCGGGTTCGGCTCCGGGTTCGGCTCCGGGTTCGGCTCCGGGTTTCCTCTGCTTTGTGAACACTATTTTAAATTTAGTTTCAGATCCGTAACTAAATTTTTCTCCTCAAATTACCCTAATCTCCCTTAAATTTCTCCCCAGTAAATTTCCTACCAGTCACGTGTTTTTTATCTTATAAAACTTAGGGATAACATTTTTAACCCACACGTATACAGTTGTTTGGGAGGGAAACTTAACTTAATGACTAGGAAATGCTTTAGGGGAAAATATTGTGTTTGTTAGGGTAATTCTCTGATGGTGGTTCCTGTCACTGTAATTCTGATAGTGAGGGGAATTTTTATTTACGTGTGAAGGAATTTTTTTTTTTTTTTAATAGCTAGGAATTTAACTGTACTTTGTATCAGGGGGGGGGGGGGGAGAGAGAGAGAGAGAGAGAGACCCAGAATACTAATGACTATATTTTTCATTTCACCAAAAAAATTCAAAACACTGGAGACTCTTTATGATGTGTTGTTGTGGTGTGTTGAGGTGCAGGGATGTGTTGCTGTGGTGTGTTGAGGTGAAGGGATGTGTTGCTGTGGTGTGTTGAGGTCATGGGATGTGTTGCTGTGGGGGAGAGATTGTGATTGTTGCCATGGGATTAACGTGGGGCTGTGTGTGTGTGTGTGTGTGTGTGTGTGTGTGTGTGTGTGTGTGTGTGTGTGTGTGCGTGTGTGTGTGTGTGTGTGTGTAACACTATCAACCAGCTATATTTATCTCCCCATCTCAGTCGTGTTCCCTTTACTCATGTTCCCTGTGGGGTAGGGGGGGTGAAGTCTAAACCAATAAGGAACACCCTCATAAGGAACACTTCATATGAACACCCTCATAAGGAACATAGATAAGGAGCCTCTCTCTCTCTCTCTCTCTCTCTCTCTGCCTTCTTCTGGACAGGGCAGGCAGCAGGCACGCACACACACACACACACAGACACACACACGCACACACGCACACACACACACACACACACACACACACACACACACAAGGCAAACTCACTGCTGGGTATTTCTAATGGGTGGTGATTGGGCTGGCTTCTCCTCCTCTTCACCTCCCCTCTTCTCCTCCCTTTCTCCTCCCTCCTCCCCTCTTCTCCCCTCCCCTCACCTCCCCCTTTCTCCCTCCTTCATCACGCTTCCAGCACTCCTCACCATTTAGCTTTTAGCTGTGTGGAACGTCAGTAAAAACAGCTATTATTGGGGGTGGAGGAGGGAAAGCTAGGACTGATTTATTACTAAAGCTCTTGGATTCAGCTAAGTGGTGGGTGTTAGCTTTGGAGATGGGGAAGAGGAGAGGAAGGGGTGAGGGGATGAGAAGTGATATTACCATCACCACCAACCATCACCATCACCACCACCAACCATCACCACCATCACCATCACCATCACCACCACCAACCATCACCATCACCAACCATCACTAATTACCAACCATCACCACTTAACTCTCCACCAACCATCACCACCACCATCATTAAACCACCATCACCACCAACAACAACCATCACTACCACTACACCAATCACCACCACTAACCACATCACTATCACCATCAATTACTACAACCAATCACCACTATTAAGACGAAAATCACCACCATTTCAATATATTACGCCATTATCCTTGGATTCCAACTGACCTTCATATAAAAATACCATAAACATTAGATTTCCTATATTAATAACAATAAACAATAACAATAAATAATAACAATAAACATTAACAATAAAAATTAACTATAAAACGTAATTAGCAGCTGTTTATTCACAAAGGCTCAAGTTTAATTAAAAAGAATTCTGATACGATAGAATTATGTACGATTAAATGGACTAGTAATTAATTGTTGGTAAATACAGTCTCAATTTACTGAGATTCTGTGAGTTAATTTGGTCTCCTAACTGGTGCTGCTAAGTGAAGGTATCTAGTTAAGGTAGAGTCTCAGTGTTAATTTGGTCTCTTAACTGGTGCTAAGTGAAGGTATCTAGTTAAGGTAGAGTCTTAGTGTTAATCTAGTCTCCTAACTGGTGGTGGTGAAGGTATCTAGTTAAGGTAGAGTCTCAGTGTTAATTTTGTCTCTTAACTGGTGGTGCTAAGTGAAGGTATCTAGTTAAGGTAGAGTCTCAGTGTTAATTTTGTCTCCTAACTGGTGGTGCTAAGTGAACGTATCTAGTTAAGGTAGAGTCTCAGTGTTAATTTTGTCTCCTAACTGGTGGTGCTAAGTGAAGGTATCTAGTTAAGGTAGAGTCTCAGTGTTAATTTAGTCTCCTAACTGGTGCTAAGTGAAGGTATCTAGTTAAGGTAGAGTCTCAGTGTTAATTTTGTCTCCTAACTGGTGGTGCTAGAAATGAAGGTATCTAGTTAAGGTAAGTCTCAGTGTTAATTTGGTCTCCTAACTGGTGGTGCTAAGTGAACGTATCTAGTTAAGGTAGAGTCTCAGTGTTAATTTGGTCTCCTAACTGGTGGTGCTAAGTGAAGGTATCTAGTTAAGGTAGAGTCTCAGTGTTAATTTGGTCTCCTAACTGGTGGTGCTAAGTGAAGGTATCTAATTAAGGTAGAGTCTTAGTGTTAATCTAGTCTCCTAACTGGTGGTGCTAAGTGAAGGTATCTAGTTAAGGTAGAGTCTCAGTGTTAATTTGGTCTCCTAACTGGTGGTGCTAAGTGAACGTATCTAGTTAAGGTAGAGTCTCAGTGTAAATTTTGTCTCCTAACTGGTGGTGCTAAGTGAACGTATCTAGTTAAGGTAGAGTCTATTATATCGAGGGTCCGTTAGATGTGAAACCCCCCTTTAACAAACCTGTGTCTCGGAGAAGTTGTCTCTGTCTGTCTGTCTGTCTATCTTACACATCTCTTACCTGTAATTACCTGTAACCTAACCTAACCCATTAAAATAAGGTTCCATTAAATTCTGGATCTATTAAAATTAGGACCCCATTATAATTAAGATCCACTCGAACTAAACAACTATTAGAAATGGTTGGGTCCTATTAGGGGTGGGGCCTAATAGGAACTGACCAGTCACCCTATTGACCTTTGACCTGATCTGACCTCTATCGACCCATTAACCTTAGGTCGATGGTCATAACAAGTTCGGCACGTGACCAATGCGGTTAGGAGGGTAGGAAGGGATGAGGAGAGGAAGGGGGAGAGGGTGATTGGAGGCGTGGGAAAGACTTAGTTAATCATGAGAGAGTAGGTAGGTAAGTCCAAAATACGTATTATTACCGATGAAAATTGACCTCTATGACTTTTAACACATGTACACATGTACTAGCAATAACAAATACTAGGAAATAGCTGTATCTATCAGTTCCCTATACTAGCCACGCGAGTAGTGCCACGGTGTCACACGAGTAGTGCCACGGTGCCACATGACCAAAGGAGGCACTGGCACATTACACCTGGAGGCACCTGTATGTTAGTCAGTTTTAATTATCTGATGTAAATGTAAGAGGGGTAACACACTCTCTCTCTCTCTCTCTCAGTGGGAAGAGGGAGTGAGGGGTGAAGAGAGGGGTGAGGGTAGGGGTGAGGGGAGAGGATGGGGGTGAGGGGAGTGAGGGAGAGAGATGGAAAGGAGATGGAAAGGGGGGAAGTTAGGGGTGAAGGGGGTAAGAGGGGAGGCGAGAGGGGAGGTGATGGGAGATGTGAAGGCGCCGCCCATCACTCCAGTGAGGGGATGCCAGAGGCCAATTAGTAAGGGGTACTACTCCTCGGCCTGTCAAAATTATTTTCCAGATTCTTCTACATTTTCCTCAGATTTCACAGCGTAGGGGAGTTGGTGGGGGGAGGGAGGTGGGGTGGGGAGGGCTGGGGAGGGGAAAGGTGGGGAGGGAGAGGGAGGTGGAGGGAGGGAGGGGAGAGGGGGAGAGGTGGGGAGGGAAAGGTGGGGAGGGGAAGGTGAGGTGAGGTGGGGAGGTGGAGGTGGGGAGATCGTAAGGGAGGATACATTATAGTGGGGAGATATAGTGAGGGAGGGGTAGATGAGGGCTATGAAGGGAGGGCGAGGGGAGATGAGGGGAAGGACCTGACCACGACTAAACCCTGGCCACTACCCCTCACCCTGGCCACTACCCCTCACCCTGGCCACTACCCCTCACCCTGGCCACTACCCAGTATGGAAATAGTTTGTGGTCACTTCAGTTCACTAATTACTACTGCCTCATCTATCTAGCTTTGAGAGGAGGAGGAGGAGGAGGGGGAGGAGGAGGACGAGGAGGAGGGGAAGGAGGAGGAAGGGGAGGACGTGTGTGAGGAAAGAAGGGAGGAAGAGGAGGACAAATTAAATTCATTCAAAATAAATAAAAGAACTGGGGCCTATTAGAACGGGGCCCTATTAGAACTGGGGCCTATTAGAACTGGGGCCTATTAGAACGGGGCCCTATTAGAATTGGGGCCTATTAGAACTGGGGCCTATTAGAACTGGGGCCTATTAAAACGGGGCCCTATTAGAACTGGGGTCAAACTGGGGCCTATTAGAACCAGGAGCCATTTGTCCAGTCACAAGTGAGGGACGGAGGCAGTGATGTGTGGCGTACTGCAGGATAGGGCATAAGAACCATCTCTGTTTATCTTACCTACTGTCCTGAACTAAACGAGTCCCTCCCTCTTTCCCTCACCTCTCTCCCTCTCCATTACTCTCTCCCTCTCTTTTACCTCCCTTTATCATCGCTAATTACTCTATAAAGTCGTGTTTTTCTGTCGTGTTTTTGTTGTGTTTGTGTTTTAAAGAGTTGTTCATTATCATGGTCAAGTGAGCATAGAATGAGAGGAAGGGTATTAATTATTTTTATTTTCTGTACGGTTTATTTATCAGTCTATCTATCTATCTATCTATCTATCTATCTATCTATCTATCTATCTATCAGTCTCTCCCTCTCAGTTTCTTCCCTCTCCTCAATCTTTTCTTCTCACTTTCCTTTCTCTCTCTCTCTCTCTTTCTTCCTCCTGTTCCCCCCTCTCTCATTATCTCCACCCATCTTCCTGTTTACTACCGTTTCCCCTTCACACTAATTACTACCTATTATCATTCTCCTCCAAATTTTACGCTTCTCTCCCTTCGTGTGAGCCTCTTCCCTGTTCTATCTCACCTCTCCCTCTCTCTCTCTCTTTATCTCTAATTATCTATGCCATCTTCTGCCTTTATCTCTCTTCTGCTCCGTTCACCCCTTTCTTTTATGAAATTGCTCTCTCTCTCTCTTTCTCTCTCCCTCCCTCCAACTCTCTTCCTGTTTCCCTCCCTCTCCCTCTCTCTCCCCCTCCTCCTCCCTCCACAGTATGATGCCAACGTTGGAGGTGTAGACGTGATGTTATGACGATCTTTCTGTCATCAGGAGGGAGGGAGGGAGGGAGGGAGGGAGGGAGGGAGGAGGGGAGGGAGGAGGGAGGGAGGGTGGGAGGGGAGGAGGAGGGAGGGAGGGAGGGAGGGAGGGAGGGAGGGAGGGAGGGTTAGGTGTTCAGCCGTGCAACCTTTAGTTTCATCAAACCTAAACCAACCACACTTTCCCACACACTCTCTCCAACACATTCCCTCACCTCTAATACACCCCTACCTCCCCCCTCACCCTATCCCCCACCATCCCCCCCCTTACCCCCCACATATACGGGCGGAAGGGATAGTTTTCTCAGACAACTATCCACTGCCCACGAAACAACAAAGGACCCAGCACTCTGCCCCGAGACCTTGCGGTACACCATATTAACTGTACGTACGAGTCCTTGTACACAACACACACTCGGACACACTCAAGATGTGTTTACCTTTGTGAGTTAAGTAAGAAATGTGGAGAGAGAGAGAGAGAGAGAGAGAGAGAGAGAGAGAGAGAGAGAGAGAGAGAGAGAGAGAGAGAGGAAAGGTCTGAGAAAACAGATAAATATTTCCACACGTACCGCAGGAAGGAGGAGGTAAGAGGGACGGATGGCGAGAGACAAGTGAGAAGAAAGTGACAGGAAGGTGCTAAGTCAACAAGTAGAAATATCCACACGTGTATATTGGTTCATACCCTCAATTTATATACATACATACATACAGTCATACATACATACATACAGTCATACATATATACATACACAATACATACAGTCATACATACATACATACACAAGTTTGAAGTGCTCTCCTGCCTTCCCTTTGTCCTTCTTCTTCCTGCCATTCTTCCTTGCATCACTTCTCATTCCTTCCCTCACTCCCTCTACCTCCTTCCTTCCTTCTTTCATTCACTCCTCCTCATTTCTCCCGTTTCCCTTCTTTCATTCTTCTCTTTTAACTCCATCTCTTTTCTTCTCCCTTCCCTTCTCCTCATTTCCACTCCCTCACCCTTTCCACTCCCTCACCCTTTCCACCCCCTCACCCTTTCCACCCCCTCACCCTCAATTCCCACTCCTTCTCCCCCTCACACTTGTCTCCATCTGCCACTCCTCACGACCCAACCTCCCCCTCACCTCTCCCCCTCACCCCCACCTCACCTAGAACACGATGACTGACAGACACACACCACCTTCATTAACCCCCTCCTTCAGGACGCTTCCACACCCTCGAAGGACTAAGACTCGACTCGAGGCTTAAGTTCTAAGTACCAACCACGAGGAGAAATATCAGCCCAAGGAGGAAGTAGCAATGATGAGGGGAAGTAGCCATGCCGAGGGTAAGAACATGAGGGCAAGAAAAACCAGCATAAAGGAAGTAGTAGTGGCCAGGGACCTTCATTTGACTCTCTCCACTCAGGGCCCTGTCGCCCTGAATGAGCAACGTGGAGAGGGGTGGAGAGGGGGAGGGAAGAGGAGAGGCAAGGGGAGGGAGGAAGACGAGAGGGAAGAGGAAAAGAAGAAGAGGAGAAGTTGGAGGAAAAAGGAGGAAGAGGAAAGGAAAGAAGAGGAAGAAGAAGAGAAGTAGGAATCCGCTGTTAAAATATTTGAATGAAGTGTAACCAGGCTTGGGGCTCATTAGAACGGGGCCCAATAGGACTTGGGGCCTATTAAGACAGGGACCCAGTAAGTCACAATCACCTTAACGCTTCCCATCTCAAACACTCACACACACACACACACACACACACACACACACACACACACACACACACACACACACACACAGACCAGTACGCCCTAGGGAGCTCTTAATGACCCTGCCTTGTCCTTCCGTTGTGACCTTGACCTGTGTCCAACTGTGACCCAACTTCCGTCCAGTGCAGTTACCATAAAGACGTCCGAAGAGTCATTCAAATTAGTCCATTAGGAGAGAGAGAGAGAGAGAGAGTCTTAGTAACTAGTGTGAATGTGGAGAGAGAAATAGGAAGAGAGAGAGAGAAGGGAGAAAGAGAGAGAGAAGAGAGAAAGAGAGAGAACCGACACTATCTCCAGACTACGACTTTTACCGCCAATAATTGAACGGACCTGAGAGAGCGAACAAGCCACTAACGCCTTAAAAATTGAGAACTACATCACCAATTACCACTAACTGCAAAGACCTTTAACTGTTATTCCCCACAAACTATGTCTATTGCTCCAAGATAATCCCCCCCCCCCTCTCTCTCTCCCCATTGGTCAATCAGCATCCATTACCACACCCGATCTGAGTCTGGTTCATCCTGGGGGAAAAAATAACTTGTTTGTTTACATTGGCTCTGATTGGTTGATGCTTCCCGCCAAATCTATCAGCTGATGCCGGTTTTTCGCGGGAAGCTTAATACTACACAGCCATATATCGAGATGGTATGGTTAGGTTAGGTTAGGCGCCACAGTGATATTTGGCTCAGAGAGTGAGTTGATCGAGGCACTCTCTTCTGGCTGACTGACTGACTGACTTGAATATGACTCATTTACAGACTAACTAAGCGACTGACTGACTGACTGACTCATTTACTAACTAACTTTTTCATCTCAAAGTCGAGGTATTCACCCCAACATTAGCCTTGTGACACTGAATGGCACACTGGTTACTATGTTGGCACTAGAATGTGACACTGCCTCAAGTACAGAGAGAGAGAGAGACGGTGGCACTGGAGGTAAGGGGGAGTGCCACCTACCTCCTAACCACCCCTCCCCTCCCCCTGCTTCGTGCTCAAGGGTCCGTCAAGACGATGAGGCCCCGTCTTTCATCACCTGCCTTATCATCGTCGTCATCGTCATTATTATTATTAATATTAACATAAGTTTCATCATCATCATCATCATCATCATCATCATCATCATCATCACCTCGATCTCTGTAAAGGTCATGTGTGTGTGTGTGTGTGTGTGTGTGTGTGTGTGTGTGTGTGTGTGTGTGTGTGTGTGCGTTTATTTCTTCTCATTTGTGTATATTTATGTATGACGTCAATGAGTTCGAATTGTGTACGTTCCTTCATTCGTGTATGTATGTATGTATGTATGTATGTATGTATGTATGTATGTATGTATGTATGTATGTATGTATGTATGTATGTGTGTATGTATGTATGTGCCCCTGTTCTAATTGAGTTCAACCTAAAGTCTCAATTAAGAGTATGTATAAAGTGTGTGTGTGTGTGTGTGTGTGTGTGTGTGTGTGTAGTGAGAGGCAGGATCCAGTCTTAGGAACCTGTTCGTCTAATCTACCTGTGGCCTTACCTGTACTCGCTTACCTGTAGGGATCACCACCCACCCACAGCCCACCCTCAGTCACATAACCCACCGACAACCCACAACCCACTCATAGCTCACCTTCCGACCCACAACTCACCCACAGCCCACCCTCCGACACTCAACCCACAGCCCACCCAGAGCCCACTCTCCGACCGACAACCCATCCTCCGACCCACAACCCACCCATAGCCCACCCTCAGTTACATAACCCACCCACAATCTATCTTAAATCCCACGAAGAGAGAGAGAGAGAGAGAGAGAGAGAGAGAGAGAGAGAGAGAGAGAGAGAGAGAGAGAGAGAGCAGATCACTTACAAGATGAGAATGTTTCATGTCAGGTAGTGAGGGTGGTGGGTGGGTTGGGAGGGTGGGCGAGGAGTCATAGCTCACACCTGGCCCACCGTAATCCTCACCACCTGCCCACACCTCCTCCTCCTCTTTCCCCTTTCACCCTAAGATTCGTCACAGGTGAAAGATACCCCTTCACCATAGCCGAGATACATAGAGACCTGAGAATAAGACCCATCAACCAGCAGCTGCACACCCTGGCCAGCAGAATCTGGCAAAAGATAGAACAATCAGAGCAAGAACTCCTTCAAAGACTCCCACCAGATAACGACAACAACCATACATGGTTCCCAAAAAGTTACCAAATCTCAAAAGGTCCATTACCACCCCCGGCCAGGCAATAGACAACCTCCCTAGACCAGCATCCGCCAGTAGGGTCGGCGGAATATGAAACAAGGCCCTTAAAACACCCATATATGGGACAGGGTAGGATGTCTAGTGCCTGTACCGACAGACAATAACTAACCCATGACACAACCCTAACACACTATTAGCTTAGCTAGGCGGTCAGCCCGCCTTCTCTTACCTCCTCCTAAATTTCTTCAATTTCCGAACTCTAACTTCCTTCCCCCACCTCTAACCTTCTTTCACCCCTCCTTTCACCCCTCCTTTCTCTACACACACACACAAAATGTTCCTCTCTCTCCCTCTCACACACACTTCCGTAAAATGAATCTCTTTGTTTACTTTTAAAACTTTTGCAATATGGCGGCCATAAAGAGGGAAGGAAACCTGGCCTTTTAAATCCCACTCACCCCACTCTCCTCCCTCCCAACCCTTCCCCTCCCTCCCTACCCCTCCCCTCCCTCCCTACCCCCCTCTCCTCTCCAGGGTGTAAAACTATCATCGTCTCCCTTAATTACTCTCCCTTTCTCCCTCAGTGGAGTGCCTTAGTCTAGGAAATTTCTTAAGGTGGAGGTAATTTGATGGTTTAATTAAGACACAGGGAGGGAAAGAGGGGGAGGGGAGAAGGGAAGGGGTGAAGGGTGAGGTGGAGGGGAACAGGGAGGTGGAAGGGGTAGGGGAAGGTTGAGGAGGTGGAGTAGGTGGAGGGGGGTGGAAGAGTTGAAGGGGGAGGGGAAGTAGGAGGAAGGGGGTAGAGGGACGTCGTTACATCATAGAGGGGTGAGGGGGGGGAGGAGGAGCTGGGCGTTTATGACAACGTATGGGCGAGGAGGAGATGGTGTCGGAGGAGGAGGAGAAGGAGGAAGATGAGAGTAGGAGGAGTAAGAGGATCAAAGAGAAGGAGGAAATGGTGAAGAAGAAGAAGAAGAAGAACAAGAAGAACAACAACAACAAGAAGCTGGGTTGTTGTTGACATTTGGCCAAGAGACGAGGTAAAGAAACACCTCAAACTAAGATACAACTTCCACATATTTACTGTAGGTAGATCAGGTGTGTGTGTGTGTGTGTGTGTGTGTGTGTGTGTGTGTGTGACAATTACAGTGACGACGTCTTCTCCTTTCCCTTCACCCCTTCAACCTTCCCTCTCCCCTTTCATTTTCCCTTCTTTCTAACTTCCCCCTATTCTATCTCTCCTCCCCTCCCCTTCCCTTTATATCTTCCCCTTCCCTCCCCTCCTCTATCTCTCCCCTTCCCTTCCCTTACCACCCCCTCCTGTAGCCTGCTGTAATCGTCATGTCCAACCCTCACCAAAATACAACCCACTACAGCAGCCATTACAGAGCGGCTCCCTCCCTCACATAACAATCAAGACACCTGAGTCAGGCCAGCCGGCGCACACAGGTAGACCAGGTAATTATAAGGACTCGACATTGCAATCACTAATACAATGACCAATATGCAAGAGTGGGTCATTGATTGCAAAGTGGGAGGAGAGGATTGATTGCAGGAAGAATGGGTAGTGATTTGTGGCATCTATCTATCTATCTATTAATTAATTTGTCTGTTGGTTAATTTTTCACCATCATTATCTCCTCCCTCCCCCCCTCCCTCCCTTCCCCTCTCATTCCTTCACCCTCCCCTTCATCTCCTCTTTCATTCTTTTCTCCTTTCATTCCTCTCACCCCTCCCTCCTTATCCCTCGCCCCCCTAGGCATGGATGTTGGGCAGGAGGCCGTGCACACGCAGGAGTCTAGAGGGCTGGGGACTGGCGCGCCCGCCACCCCACACCAGGATCAATACACATGAGTCCTGCTTCTCTCTCTCTCTCTCTCTCTCTCTCTCACACACACACACACACACACAAAAGAAGGCCTCTCTAACCTCTCAAACCCACAACCCTGGCCTCTCAAACCCACAACCCCGACCTCTCACACCCACAACCCCGACCTCTCAAACCCACAACCCTGACCTCTCACACCCACAACCTCCCTGAGTGGTGAGAAACTTAATGTGTCTTGCCTGCGTCACCAAGTTCCTCCCCTGAGAGAGAGTATATACCCAAGAGGGCGCCAACACAAGACGACCTGAAGGAGTGACATATCCTCATGTATAATAATAATAATAATAATAATAATAATAATAATAATAATAATAATAATAAAAAAAATAATAAAAAAAACGTTTAATTCTCCTGTGGCGTCATTAGGTCATGTAATCTTGTGGCTGTCCTTAGAGCACATGGAGTGATCCCCAGAGAGGCTTGGAGGTAGAGGTTTTGGAGGTAGAGGTTTTGGAGGTAGGGACTTTGAGGTAAGGTGTTTGGAGGTAATGACTCTGGAGGTAGGACAGACGCCACAAAATACCTGCATTAGTCTAATTTTGGTGTCTTGAATTGAGTTATTTTTGGAGGGGGGATGGAAGGGGGAGGATGGAAAGGGGGAGGAAGAGGGGGGGAGATGGAAGAGGGGAGATGGAAATGAGAGATGAAGAGGGGGACGTAAACAGCAGCGAGGATAGAAGTATCTAGGAGGAGGTGAAGCTGTAATGTGTTAATGAATTCTTTTCTTCTTCCCAGTAAGAGGTGATTGGTCTAAAAATTAATTACCTGGAGCTATTCAGGTGAGTTATTAGCAAATGATTAATAAAAGTGACATAAATACTACTATATACTTTTAATGTGTATGTATGTATGTATGTATTTCATGTATGTATGTATGTATGTATGCTGACAAGGCCCTAACACAATTCCACCTGGGGACCAGACTGCTGCCATTAACAAGTGGCCCCTGTTCAACAACTATTAGCATATCCAACAAAATATACAATATTTATGCCCCCTGTATAAATATATATCTTCATTATACACGTGGGAGTTGTATTCTTTGGTGTATAGTGCCAGTATACAGTGCCATGAGTCTATGTATATAGTGTCATTATATAGTGCCATCAGTCTATGTATAGTGCCAGTATATAGTGCCACGAGTCTATGTATAGTGCCAGTATATAGTGCCACGAGTCTATGTATAGTGCCAGTATATAGTGCCACGAGTCTATGTATAGTGCCAGTATATAGTGCCACGAGTCTATGTATAGTACCAGTATATAGTGCCACGCGTCTATGTATAGTGCCAGTATATAGTGCCACGCGTCTATGTATAGTGCCAGGCCAAACTGAAAATCTAGTACCAAAACATGAAGAAAAAAATTAAAACAAAATACGATAACAAAAACATAACAAATAAACCCCGCATCACCACACGTCACACCATACAACACAATGATGTCTGTCTGTCTGTCTGTCTGTCTGTCTGTCTGTCGCCAATCAGTAGCGTTTCATTTGATTCCCATCGGCAACATCTGTCAACTGGATAACAAAGGCATGTAGTTTATGTGGTGTGGTGTGAGGTGTGGTGTAGTGTGGTGTCGGGAGGTGAGGTGTGGTGAGGTGTGGTGCTTCTGTTGGTGTAAGAGGCGTGTCACTGGCCCCCTTCTTCCCCCTCCCCCCCTATTTTCCTCCTCCTAACCACCATCCCCCCCATTTTTCCCCCTAATCATCTTCCCTTTCCTCTCTTCCTCTTCCCCTCACCTACTTTTTCCTTCCTCTTCCCTCCCTCTTCCCCCCTTCTCCCCCCCCCTCCCCTCTTCCCCTCACATTGCCGACAGGTGTTGGAAATCCTCGGGCATCGGTAACTCATTCCAAGTGTCGAGGGGAAATGAGAACCACGGGATTGAGGGGAAGACCGGCAAGCCGTTCCTCTAGTGTGAGTGAGGGGAAACTGTGTATAACTTTCCCCTCTCCCCAAGTCCCCCGCCCCTCCCCTCAGATGTTGACCTGAACTTGGAATAACCCTTTCCCTCCTACCACCCTCCCCCATTTCCCCTCATCCAAGACCCCTCCCCTCATCCTCTCATTCCAAGTCCTCTCTCCCCTCACCTCAGTCCCCTATTCCCCTCTCCCCTCTCCCTTATTAGTCTCCCCAGGTAAACTAAGACGATATCCAGGTAAACTAAGACGATATCCAGGTAAACTTAAGACGATATCCAGGTAAACTTAAGACGATATCCAGGTAAACTTAAGACGATATCCAGGTAAACTAAGACGATATCCAGGTAACCAAGACGATATCCAGGTAAACTAGAACGATATCCAGGTAAACTTAAGACGATATCCAGGTAAACTAAGGCGATATCCAGGTAAACTCATTAGCTAACTCCACTAAGCGACCTCATCCTTACCTGTCCGATATTATACTTAATGATAAGTCGTTGGTGCTTCTTGGGCCGAAAACTTGAGTACATGAGTTAAAGCTGTAGTGGGGGAGTGGGGAGGGGGGAGTGGGGGGAGGGAGGGGGAGGGAGGGGGAGTGGAAGAGGGATGGAGGGATGGTTAGAAGATGGAGGACAGGTGTGGCGAGAGATGGAAGTAGTGGAGGGTAGATCACCATCAACCACCCTCACCACCTCCACCATCACTCTTCACCACCACCCTCACCACGTCACCACCATCATCACTACTATCATCCCTCACCACCACCAACATCGTCCACTCGTCATCGTCACCACACACACACACACACACACACAACTCTTGGCAATTACCCGAGGCTTTTAATTAGCCGGGGTCGTCGTGCGCTAACGACCCTTAAACCAGCCCGGGGCCAATCATTCCAACCCGTAACTGATCTCTTCCTGGAGCCCTCTGGAGCCTACCCTGGAGCACACCCTGACCCCTGGAGCTTACCCTGACCCCTGGAGCACACCCTGACCTCTGGAGCCTACCCTGACCCCTGGAGCCTACCCTGGAACACACCCTGACCCCCTGGAGCCTACCCCGGAGCACACCCTGACCTCCGGATTCCCCTGGAGCCCACCCCGGAGCCCCCCGGAGCCTACCCTGGAGAACACCTTGACCCCAGAGCCCAACCTAACTCCTGGAGCCTAACCTTGGAACACCTTTGAAATCTCCCCTACACCCTAGAGCCCAACCTGATCTCTGGATCCCCGTGAAGCCTCCCCTATCCCTTGGAGCCTTCCGGAACCCCCCTTAAAACCCTGGGAACCCGTGAAACACATAAAACACTTAAACTGGAAACCTCGTAATATCTGGAATCCCCAAACGTAGATGAAACCTCACCTTAGCTCATTCAAGTCACTCTTACGTCTCTGAAACCTTCTGGAAACATCTCAATACCTCTTTCATGACACTAATCACTTCCATTCCTTAAAAAGAAACCCTCAAAACCTACTGGAAACCTCAAGATTGAATCCTCCCCCTGAAGGAAGATTTCATCCTCCTGCCAACTTTATCAGAGCAACGCGTCGCCTACAGGAGGAGGAGGAGGAGGGGGAGGGGCACGGGGTCCGGCATCCTCCACGGCTCCCTACAAATCAATAACAAACTGTGTGTAGGGTGTTGGTCGGCTAGTGGCGGTAGTAAGACCGTGTCTGGGATAGATAGATGGATAGAAAGATAGAGAGAGAGATAATATAGATTAGATAAATAGAGAGAGAGAGAGAGGGAGATAATGATAGAGAGACAGAAAGATAGAGAGATAGTCCGTGGATGGATGGATTAACACGAAGAGACAAATCAACGTAATAAAGTAAGAGACAAGAGAGATGTCAGCTTCTCGAGAGACGCCCCGCTGTGAAGAAGTACCCCGGGGATCGAACCAGAGACCCTTAGGACGGGGGTTGAGTGTTGTATTCACTCTGCCATGGATCACCTGGAGATTTTATACAGCCAAGATTATTTCACCTGGGGTAGGTTAGGTTAGGATTAGGTTAGGTTACGTTTGGTGAGCATCAGGGTGGTTAATCTTCAGGTGATCCAATGTTATTACCCTAAACTTCGACACTAAAGTTGTAAAGTTACAACCATTTCACAACATCAACAACAGTGACTGGTGAGCAGGGAGGCGTGAAGATGTATTGCTCACCGCTGCTCTTGAAAGCCTACATCAGGTTGCATTAACACGCCCATTTATCTGGTTCCTGATGATACATGATTGGCTGAGGCTTTAGTGACGTAACAGAAGATGATACGTGATTGGTTGAGATCTTTGTGACGTGGTAGAAGATGATACGTGATTGGTTGGGGTCTTTATGACGTAATAGTAGATGATACGTGATTGGTTGAGGTCTTGGTGACGTGATAGAAGATGATATGTGATTAGATGAGGCTTTAATTGGATATTAACTGATGATATGTAATTGGATGACGCCTTAGTGACGTATTAGGAAATATTTGATTGGCTGGTGACTTAGTGACGTATTAGGAGCTAATATCTGATTGGCTGAGGCCTTAGTGACGTAGTGCAAGATAATAAGTGATTGGATGAGGCCTTAGTGTCGTACTGGATGATGATACTTGATTGGCTGAGGCCCTAGTGATGTAATAAACGATTATAAGTGATTGGCTGTGGTCGTAGTGACGTAGTGGAAAATGATACGCAATTGGTTGACGCCTTAATGACACACGTTCATTTCCTCTCTTCCATAAACATCAAATTATTCCTCCGTCTTCCTTCTTCTTCTTCTTTATCCCTTCCATTATCTCCTCCTTCTTTCCCTGACACTAATCTTCATATTCTTTACCATCTTTCCCATAATTTAGTTTCCCTTCTTCCTCTTCTCCCTCTCTCTCCTCCCCTCTTTATTTTTAACCTCTCTCCCCTCATTCTCTCCTCTCTCATTCCTCTTCCATCTTTCTCCTTGTGTATCTGTCTCCCTGTTCCATTTCTTTTCCCTCCTTATCTTCCTGTTCCATCTCTCCCCTCCAGGCTATAGCATCTTCAAACGATGGGAGATGAAGGGAAAGGAACCTGGAACAGACTTTATTGACCCTTCCACGGTTTAGTGCTGACTCCCCCTCTTGCTCTTCCATCCACTCCTCATCTCCCTCTCCCTTCTCCCCTCCCCTTCCCTCCCCCTCCTCCCTCTTTTCTCTCTCCTCTCTTCATCTACCTTCCTTCGCTTCCCCTTCCTCCTACTCCTTTCCACCCCATGTTCCTCTTTCTCCCTCCCCCTCTTCCCTTCCCCTTCCTCCTCCTCCTTTCCACCCCCATCTTCTCTCCTTCTCAGCTTTTTCCCTCATCTTCCTCCTTTCCTCCCCCTCCCTCTTCCTCCTTTCTTCCTCTCAGTATATTTGCAAAATCTGTGGTGAAAAATTTGCATAATTCCGATTGGATATGCAACACCTCTGCAACACTCGTGAAATAGGTTAGTTTAGGTTAATGTCAGGTTAGATTTGGTTAGGTTAGGTTTGGTTAGGCTTGGTTAGGTTCGTAAGTTGCCCAATTTGCGTCATTAGAAACATCTGTTCAACATATCCGTCAAATTATTGAATCAATTAACGAGTAAATGAACAAAAATATGATATTACATGACTATTGTAATGGGTTAAATGGGGAGGTGTGAAGGAGATATGGGGAGAAAATGGGGGGGTGAGAGGTAAGGTAATGGAGAGAGGAGAAAATGGGGAGAAATGAGGAGAAATGGGTGTAGGTCAGAGGTCATATAACTCCCTATTTAAGGTCAAAGGTTAATTAACATCTATTTTTTGTGTCATTGTTAAATTTCCCGTAAAAGTTAAAGAAAAAAAATAACAGACAGTATTTCATGTTGATTTTTACTGTAGTTTGTAAGTATACCTGACCTGACCTGACCTGACCTGACCTGACCTGACCAAACCAAACCAAACCTAATCTAACCTCACCAAAATCACCCCTGACCTGACCTGACCTGACCTAACCTAACCTAACCTAACATCACCCCCTAATCTCTCTTAATCTCCCCCCCCCCTTACCTACCATTAACAGGAGTGGCACTTTAACACCTCTTCTCTCACCCTCTAATCCCCTTCCTACCTGAGCCCTCTCTCCCCTCACCTTGCCCCTACACCTCCCGTCTCCCCAATCCTCCCCCAACCCTATCTTCCACCCCTATTCCTCCTCCCCTCCCATCATCACTCATCCTCTTCCTCCCCATCCTCATTTCTTCCTCCACCTCTTCCCTCCACCCCCTACTCATCACCCCATTCAGTAAGGGAGTAATCACCCCATACACCCCAGGACTTTTATGAGTGGGGAGCCAACGAGGGGGAGAGGAGGGAGGGGAGGGTAGGAATGGCCTCTTCTCCCAGCCCTTTACTTTAGTCTATTTCTTCAGACCTTTCCACCTGAGTCATTTGATTTACATATATATTCTTAAGACGACGAGAGAAGGGGAGGAGAGAAGGGGAGGAGAGAAGGTGGGGAGAGAAGGTGGGGAGGAGAGGAACTGGGGAGGAGAGGAACTGGGGAGGAGGAGAGGAGGTGGGAAGGAGGGGAAAAGAGGAAAAAGAACAAGAGAGAAGAGGAAGACGAAGAAGGGGTGAGAAGAATAGAATGCGAAAGAGGGGAAAGGGGAAGACAAGAAGATAAGGAAAGGAAGGGAAATAACAGATACCAGAAGAGGGGAAACAGAGAAAGACATAATGAAGAGGGGGATAATGTAGGAGATGAGGAGAATGAGGGAGGAGGCACGGGTCCGATAATTGAGGAGAAAGAACAAGAACAAGAATAACAACAACAACAACAACAACAACAAGAAACAAACACACTTACTCCCAATGTTGCATAAGAAAAAGTCAGTTTTATTTACATAGGCGTAGTGGTGTTGTGCAGGGTGGCGTGCTGTGCCTCTCGCGTGACCTAATTGACACAGTGCCGCTCCTAATGGTGTAATTTGTTGATCAGATAGTGTGATGTCGCGACAGAAGGGCGTGGCTGCTACTGTAGGCTGGCACTGTGAGTTAATGGTGTAGGCTGGCACTGTAGTCACTGTGAGTTAATGGTGTAGACTGGCACTGTAGGCACTGTGAGTTAATGGTGTAGACTGGCACTGTAGGCACTGTGAGTTAATGGTGTAGGCTGGCACTGTAGGCACTAACTAATTCATCTAACCTAACCTAACACTTAATATTGGGGCCCACAGTTCTAATAGGCCCCAAAATCAATATTGGGGCCCACAGTTCTAATGGGCCCCAAAATCAATATTGGGGCCCACAGTTCTAATGGGCCCCAAAAATCAAACCAATCAACCAATCAATGTCAGCATCAACAACCAAACAACAACAACAACAAATTATCAACACCCCCCAATAAAATAATAATAACAATAATTACACCTCATCTTTGGGTTAATTATCCGGTAATTATAATGGGAATAAGGAGGTAATTACACACCTCATAATTACCGTATAATCGAGGGTTATAGATCATATAATTAGACGCTAGAGTACGTGATATAACGAGGGGGTAAAGTAGACAATATACCTGTCAAGGATTATTTCCTGTTTGGGGGATATATTCTGTTAACAGGTAAACGGTAATGTGACTGATAAATATACGGTAGACATAAACGGTAAAAAATAAAAGGTGGGGGGGGTGGGGTGGGTGGGGTGGGGTGGGGTGGGTGGGTGGGGTGGGGTGGGGTGGGGTGGGGTGGGGTGGGGTGGGGTGGGGGGGGTGGGGTGGGGTGCGGTGGGTTGGGTGAGGTTGAAATCCTTAAAAATCAGTCTCCACAGGTGTGAAATTCGCCCGATTTTATACACGAATTTCAACAGGTAAGACAATTAATTAAGCCACTTGAACGAACTGTGTAGAGACCCGATATACGTTCCCGATATGCATTCAATTATAAGCCAGTGATATACACCTTCCGATATCGGGGTCATAAACGGCTTGGAACGTAAGATAATAAACTCATTCCTTGATATCGGTATGTCACCTTTATCGGCTTACCTTTCCGATATCCCGAATTCGTTTTTGTATCCGATTAATTCTGGTTTAATTTTCCGATATTGACTTCGTTTGGGTTACCTAGACAGACACAGACAGACAGACAGACAGACAGGCAGACAGACACAGACAGACAGACACACACTTCGACTGGTGACAACTTGCCTGCCAGCCACCACAGCCACGTCAGCCACCACAGCCACCACAGCCACGTCAGCCACCACAGACAATGTCAGCCACCACAGCCACCAGCAGCCACCACAGCCAATGTCAGCCAACACAGCCACCACAGCCAATGTCAGCCACCACAGCCACCACAGCCACGTCAGCCACCACAGCCACGTCAGACATAACACTGGCTGAATTTTGATCATGGCTGGCAGACATCCAGGGTTTATGAGACCATTTTTAGGGATTCATGAAGTGTCTTTTTTAGGCGTCTGTCTGTCTGTGTCTGCCGCCCTCTCTCTCTCTCTCTCTCTCTCTCTCTCTCTCTCTCTCTCTCTCTCTCTCTCTCTCTCTCTCTCTCTCACTTCTCTCCCCCATAGGCGTACTTGGCGCCTGGGCCGTGTAATTAATTAGTATTCCGGACGTCACTTCTTAAACCCTTCTTTTCCCCATTGTACCCCCATTCCCCATTGGTAGCGACCCCTATTACCTATGCTAATTACTGCCGTCCTCCCATTCTCCCCCATTACGGTAGTATCCCTCACTCCCATACTGTCCCACTCATTAGGCTCTTGTGTGTGTGTGTGTGTGTGTGTGTGTGTGTGTGTGTGTCCGGCATGAGAATCTCCGAAACTACTTTACCGATCTGTAGTGATGATGGATGGTGTTATATGCGATGATGGGTGTAGTTATATGTAGATGATGGATGGTGTTATATGTAGTGATGATGGGTGGTGTTATATGTAGTGATGATGGATGGTGTTATATGTAGTGATGATGGGTGGTGTGTATGATGGGTGGTGTTATATGTAGTGATGATGGATGGTGTTATATGTAGTGATGATGGGATGGTGTTATATGTAGTGATGATGGATGGTGTTATATGTAGTGATGATGGATGGTGTTATATGTAGTGATGATGGATGGTGTTATATGTAGTGATGATGGGTGGTGTTATATGTAGTGATGATGGATGGTGTTATATGTAGTGATGATGGATGGTGTTATATGTAGTGATGATGGATGGTGTTATATGTAGTGATGATGGATGGTGTTATATGTAGTGATCTTAAAAAAATCCGACCCGACCCGACCCGACCCGACCCGACACGCCTGAGAGAAAGAGAGAGAGACTAACGGTCAGCCCGGACGCACACACGTAGAAAAGTCGTATTCCCTCCTATGATTTACAGCTATTTTGATCCTTAGGTTCTCGTTCATTATGGCTTACTTTTCTCTGCATCTAACCTCCATCTGTTACACCACACAGAGGTTGAAAACTCGTATCCCATCCCACGTATTATAGCTCATTTTATCCTTATGCTCTCTCTCATTACAGCTTACTTTTCTTTGATCTCTAACTTTTCTAGGCTGTCCATTCTAACAAGGTAGGTAGGTAGGTAGGTAGGTAGGTAGGTAGGTAGGTAGGTAGGTAGGTAGGTAGGTAGGTAGGTAGGTAGGTAGGTAGGTAGGTAGGTAGCCCATTCTAACGAAGTATGCCAAACAGTATGCCAAACAGTATGCCAAACGTACGATATTTCACACCTGGCCTAACAGAAACGCCGCCCCGACTAGTAATAAAATAAAATAAAACAAAACACAAAGGAGTTTCTAAAGACTAATTAATCAACAGGTGACAACAGGTAGGAGAGTTTTATCGGAGAGAAACACTGAGATAAATGATGGGGGAAGAGGAATGAGGAATAATCATGGAATTAGGTTGTGAGTCTGATGAATGAGGTGGCTAAGGGAGAGGGAGAGGGTGGAGGGTGAGGGTGGTGAAGGGTGAGGGTGGTGAAGGGTGAGAGTGGAGGGTGAGGGTGAAGGATGAGGGTGGAGGGTGAGGGTGGAGTGGGAGACGTCAGAGGGCCAAGAACACTGACATTACACAAACCAGGATACTGTGAGTGCCAACAATGACGTGTTTACCCCAAGGTGCCACATGGCTGACCTGACGAGAAGCCGGATATAGTGCCATGACTGTGTGAGGTGCCGGATAGTGCCATGACTGTGAGGTGCCGGATAGTGCCATGACTGTGAGGTGCCGGATAGTGCCATGACTGTGAGGTGCCAGATAGTGCCATGACTGTGAGGTGCCGGATAGTGCCATGACTGTGAGGTGCCGGATAGTGCCATGACTGTGAGGTGCCAGATAGTGCCTGGTTCAGAAAATTTAAGGTAAAATATAATATCATAAAGATGGGATTCTCGTAAGTTCCTAAGTTAAATTTTTATCGTTAATTAGTTAGATTAGGTTAAATTAACTTGTATGATAATTAACAAAGACTCTACCTTAACTAGATACCTTCACTTAACACCACTTAATAGCCTGGTGTTAGGAAGGTAGAGTCTCGGTGTTAACTTTGTCTCCTATCTGGTGCTAAATCTATCACCCTGTATGAGTCACCCCCCTGTATGAGTCACCCCTGTATGGGAATTTCCCCTGTATGAGTCACCCCTGTGAGTCACCCCTGTGTGGAGTCACCCCCCTGTGTGGAGTCACCCCCTGTATGGAGTCACCCCCTGTATGGGGTGCCCCCCTGTATGGAGTCACCCCCCTGTATGAGTCACCCCCCCTGTGGAGTGCCCTGTATGGAGTCACCCCCTGTGGAGTCCACCCCCTGTGTGGAGTCACCCCCCCTGTATGAGTCACCCCCTGTGTGAGTCACCCCCGTATGAGTCACCTACCCCCCGGAGTGAGGCGTCTGTCTTAATAAATTACCGCATTAATTCACAAAATTTTACTACATGTTTATAATTAATTTCCAACTTAGTCTCTGATTTACAGCACTGCAGCCCCCCACTGTGGCCATGCTGAACTTGGCCATGCTGTAACCTGGCCATGTTGAACCTGGCCATGCTGTACCTGGCCATGCTGAACCTGGCCATGCTGTACCTGGCCATGCTGAACCTGGCCATGTTGTATATTAGATAACTGACTGTAATTACGGTAAACTATTTGGCTATTTCAAGTTTACATAATAACAGTAAGATGAAGCGAGACGATATTTCAGGTTTACGTAACAATAAGGTACAAGTAACAAGTAACGTTATTTCAGGTTTACGGAACAAATAAAAGTAATCAAATTTACAAATAAATAAATAAAGGGTTTCCCAGCAGCCTCGCCAGCCGTTCCCAGCAACCTCGCCAGCCGTTCCCAGCCAGTCGTTCCCAGCAACCTCGCCAGCCGTTCCCAGCAGTCCTAGCAGATCATCAACAGGGCTAGGATGATGAAATTAATTTACCTGAGACCTGCCCGCTGGGACAACCTCTCAACACCTGTTAATTACTGCGTCTATTAGTCTCAGAGGCTATCACCTGAGTCTTCTGAGTGGGGTTGAGGCAAGGAGGGGTTAAGGAGGGGGATGAGTGGGGGGCGAGGGGGATGGAGTGGAGGGCAGGAGTGGGGGAGATGAGTGGGGGATGTGGAGTGGGGGGGATGAGTGGGGATGAGTGGGGAGATGATAAGCAGGAGGGGGGATGATGGGGGGTTGGAGGGGGTTAAGGAGGGGGGGGGATGAGTGGGGGGGGTTGAGTGGGGTTATGAGTGGGGTTAGGTTAGGTTAGGTTCTCACTAAGCCCCCAACACACTGCCCGAGACACGAACACCAAGGGATAATTTAACCAACGTGACTTAAAGGAGTTGAAACCGGATTAAGACTGACACCATAATTACATTCAACACCTTTACACATTATGGCGTAATATTGGGGTCTTAGTTAAGGGTTTAATGGGTGCTGATTAATGGAACTTAGTATCAGGAAGGTTTAGATGGGATCTGGGTTCTAATGGGGTCTGAGGTTCTAATGGGGTCAGGGTTTCTAATGGGGTCTGGGTGTTAATGGGGTCTAGGTTCTAATGGGGTCTGGGTTCTAATGGGATCTGAAGTTCCAATGGGGTCTGAAATTCTAATGGGGTCTGGGTTCTAATGGGGTCTGGGTTCTAATGGGGTCTGAAGTTTTAATGGGGTCTCAGGTCCTAAGGATCCAGTCTTAACAAACAAACAAACAAAATGACATAAACAAAGAAACAAACACAAATTGGTAAGGTTTATTGGTTGATTGTGACGTCATTGAGTAAAGGCGTTCGTGTAAGGACGTAAACAAACCGACGGGGCCAAAACAAACCGACGGGGCCAAAACAAACCGACGGGGCCAAAGAACGACGGAATTCATCTCTTTGGCCCGAGTGTGTTGTTGTTGTTGTTGTTGTTGTTGTTGTTGTTGTTGTTGTTGTTGTGATTGAAGTTATTGCTGTATTTGTTCTTATTGTTGTTATGATTAGAGAGAGAGAGAGAGAGAGAGAGAGAGAGAGAGAGAGAGAGAGAGAGAGAGAGAGAGAGAGAGAGAGAGCAAATTAAAACAAATCCACTAAGCTATTTACTCTCAGCTTATAGCCAATAGCGTCCGTCATTGTATACACTATTTGCGTGCGTTAAGTGCGTGCACAAGCGTTTGAGTGCGTTGTAGTGACGCACCAACACTTAACTGCACCAAATACTTCTCTCTTATGATTACAATCCACTTGGTGAAAGATCCGCATTCTCAAAGGTTCCTAAGTTAAGTTTTCCTCCTAACTGGTGATGTGAGAACGTGTCTAATTAGGTCGTTAAGTCATTATGGACGGATTAATTGCATGCCGTATTTCACAAACATATTCAGTATACACACACACACACACACACACACACACACACACTCTCTTCTCTCTCTCTCTCTCTCTATTCACTCCATCTCTTCGGCAATTGGATGAGACTCTTGGAGATGCCAGAAGTGCCATTTAGTGCCAAGGGCCGCTGCAGGAGGCGACACAGCCGAGCCTCAGTGCCAGGAGGTCGTGTGTGTGTGTGTGTGTGTGTGTGTCACTCTCTCTTCCTATGTGTCAGCAGCCACCTAACAACGTCAGCACCCCACCTGACACCCCACCTGACACCACCCCACAACGTCAGCACCCCACCTGACACCACCCCACCTGACCTCAACCATCTCCCCACCTAGAGCAGCACCTCACGTCACCGATGCTAGCAGGATCTTAGGTCAGAATTATCGGATCAACTGAAGATTAGACACCCCAGCTTAACCATGCTAACCTAACCCACCTTAATCTAACGCTAACCTAATCTAACTAGCGTTAACCCAATTCAGCATAACCTTATTTAACCTAACCTAATCTAACCTAACGCTAACTTAACCTAATTTAACCTAACCTAATGTAACCCCTTCAGGTAGCGTTAGGGTGAGTCCTACCCCTTCACCTCCCCTTCCCTTCCTCCTTTCTCCTCTCCTTCCTTCCCTCATCCCCTTCCGCCTCTTCCATCTACCCCTTTCCTTCCTCTCTCCTCCCTTCCTATTCTCCCCCTATCACTTTCCTTCCCCTCCCCTCCCATCCTCTCCCCTTCCCTTCCCCTCCTCTCCCCTTCCCTTCATTCACCACCGCATTCTCCCCTTCACCATGCCTTTCACCTCCCCTTGGGTGGTGGCAGTATTGAGTGCCAGTTGATTGCCACAGTGCCAAGGCTTCAGTGCCAATTTGAAAAACTCATTCCTAGCATACAGGCAAGACTCCAATGGGGCAAAATTCTAGTTAAATTTTTCTAACAGTGAATATTGCAACTTATTTTGTATTTTAAATGAATATTGCAACTTATTTTGTATTTTAAGTGAAAATCGCATCTTATTTTGTATTTCTAAGTTAGGATTCAATATTTTTTTAACTATAAGTAGGGTGAAATTTATATTCTTTTAAGTAAATATTCCACTTATAATCGTATTTATAAGTGAATCACATCTCACAGTCAATCCCGTCTTTCAATTCAAGAACTTTACACCCCGACTGGCTCTCCCAATTAAGGTGTCGTCCCGGCCAGGTAAACTCAGGTAAACCCTCTTCAATGGTCTTGTATTAAGCGACGTGGAAAAACACCTGAGGCTTCATCCACTCGGAAACCCCCAGAGTTGAGGGTTCCGGCCTGACAAAGATGAACGTATCTCGAGTCTCCGTGTAAATATGACGCCATTTTGGACGATAATTCCCCCCCCCCACCCCTTTTATGAGTGAGATCCTAATAATTACGAAGGACTCTGACGGCAATGGACACAAGCAAAGGACTTCCCCAGCAGGATAAATAGGATCTTGTTGGCCAGGTGTCGGACGACCTCGAGGACGACTTGATGGACAGAGGAGGAGATATTAAAGAAGGAGAAGGAAGAGAATGAGGAAGGAGGAGGAGAAGGAGGAGGAGGAGTCGCATTCAGAAGGCTTTGCCATGACCTGAAGCGTGACTACTGACGAAGGAAGAGCCTCGGAGTAGACAATGGTTCACCCAACCTGTTTGAGCATCCTTCAGTGTTCTCCAGGACGCTCTAACTAAGGCCTTGAAGGATGCCTGGATCTTGAAGGATGCCTGGATCTTGAAGGAGTCCGTTTGGTTGATGAGGCCCCCAGTTCTAATGGGTTCAAGTTCTAATAGGTCCCAATTATAATGAGCCCTAGTTCTAATTGACCCCAGTTCTAATAGGTCCCAGTTCTAATAGGTCCCAGTTCTAATAGACCCCAGTTCTAATAGGTCCCAGTTCTAATAGGTCCCAGTTCTAATAGGTCCCAGTTCTAATAGACCCCAGTTCTAATAGACCCCAGTTATATTAAGCCCCATTTCCATTTGTATATCCAATTTGATCCTTTAACATCGAAACAAAGTAAATATAATTTCTCTCTGGTAGTGTAGTTTAGTGTAGTGTAGTGTAGTGTAGTGTAGTGTAGCTGTAGTGTAGTGTAGTGCAGCTGTAGTGTAGTGTAGGGTAGTGTAGTGTAGCTGTCTGGTAGTACGGTATAGTGTCCATCGTCTAAGCACACCATCATCTCCCTATCTCTCACAATAATACAGTGTCATCAGGCTAAGAGACTTCAATATCTCCCTGACAAAGAGACAACGTGATACGATTAGGTTAAGAGACTGAGTTCTGAGTAATGCGGATTTGCATACATCACGCCTTGTCAACTGACCTAAGCCGTATAGACTGTACATCGCTCTATTGAATCTGTCCCTGCGTGTGTGTGTGTGTGTGTGTGTGTGTGTGTGTATGTGTGTGTGTGTGTATGTGTGTGTTTATGAGTGTGTGTTTATGAGTGTGTGTATGTGTGTATGGGCATGATGTGGTGTGTCTTTGTAAAAGGGATATCGTGTGTGTGTGTGTGTGTGTGCGTGTGTCAATCACCCTTGTGTCTACAGATATCAAGACTCAATATGTACTCTAAAGGGAAACAAGTTCGTCAACTAACACACCTAGGCGTCTTAAGAAACAGCGAAGGTTCCTGACAAGACGATTCACCCTACAGAACGCCACGCATGCTCTCCACCCCATGAGTCATAAGCTTTGTGAGTCTCAGGTGAGTAAATGAGTCTTAATTTGATGATGAGTCGTAGGGGCAGGTGAGTCCTAGGTGAATCGTGGACAGGTGAGTCTTAGGTGAGTCTTGGTTAGGTGAATCGTGGACAGGTGAATCTTAGGTGAGTCTTGGTTAGGTGAATCGTGGACAGAATTCCTCTCTTCTCCTACCATTTAATCACTCATCCTACGCCTCCCCCCTCCCACTCCCCCTCCCTCTCCCCCCCCTCCCTCTCCCCCCCTCCCTCTCCCCCCTCCCTCCAGGTACCTAGACTAAGCACTTATTTAGTCTTTATCTTAATTAATCTCAGCATCTTTTTTTTAATAAGCCCTTAATTAGCTTTAATGAGAACCCGTACATCCAGGTAATAGGTAAATTGGGACTTTAAATGGATACCTATTACGAGGTTAACCTGTAATAGACTCAATCTGATTTACAAAAATAGTCATGTTGAAGAAAATTGTCCCGTGTAAATGTTTTTCTCTTTTTATAATTTTAATACTGATTTTTTTTACGATTTTTTTACAAGTTGGGGTAAATTTTGGTGTTTTTTTTTACATTTTTTTCATTTGTGTTTTAATATTTGTTTTATTTGGTGTTTTTTGTCGTAGTGGTGAGCTGGGTGGTGATATGATGAGGTGTGGTGGTGATATGATGAGGTGTGGTGGTGATATGATGAGGTGTGGTGGTGATATGATGAGGTGTGGTGGTGAGGTGTGGTGATGATATGATGAGGTGTGTGGTGGTGATATGATGAGGTGTGGTGATATGAATACATGAGGTGGTGGTGATTTATGGTGGTGAAGAGATGAGGTGATCAAATAGTGTCATATAGTTAGTCACCTCCAACACACCTCTTCTCTCATCCTCCAACACACCTCACCCTCCAACACACCTCACCTCCAACACACCTCACCTCCAATACACCTCACCTCCAACACACCTCACCTCCAACACACCCCATCCTCCAACACACCTCACCCTCCAACACACCTCACCCTCCAATACACCTCATCCCTCCAACACACCTCATCCCCTCCAACACACCCTCATCCTCCAACACACCCCACTCTCCAACACACTCACCCTCCAACACACCCCTTCACCCCTCCAATACACCCCATCCTCCAACACACTCACTTCCAACACACCTCACCCTCCAACAACACACTCACCTCCACACCTCATCCTCCAACACACTCACCTCCAACACACCTCATCCCTCCAACACACCTCACTCCCCAACACACCTCACCTCCCACCACACCTCACCCTCCACCTCATCCCTCCAACACACCTCACCTCCAACACACCTCACCCTCCAACACACCTCCTCACCTCCAAATACACACCTCACCTCCAACACACCTCACCCTCCAACACACCTCACCCTCCAACACACCTCATCCTCCAACACACCTCACCCTCAGACCAAACGCAACCATTCCTTTTTTTTTTAATTAAATTTCATTGGATAAACAACAAGCCACTTCTCTATTTGCCGATACAGGATAATTGGTTTTGACAACAACTCCGACAAGGTTTTAATTGGTTTTATCGGGTTTAATTTTCCTATTTTATTGCCCCGGGTTGGGTTAGGTTAGGTTAAGGTGGTTTGGGTGAGAGAGAGAGAGAGAGAGAGAGAGAGAGAGAGAGAAAACATAAAAAACAAAAAAATTACAAAAACAAAAACACAACAAAGAAACAGAGAAAAAAATGCGAAAATAAGAGAAAGTAGAGAAGAAAAAGTGAATAAACCTGACCTGACCTGACCTGACGTGACCTGACCTGACCTGACCTGACGTGACCTAACCTGACCTGACCTGATGCGACCTGACCTAACCAAACACTAATAGGTCTCCTTGCGGTAAATCAATCGTAGCCTTAGCAGAATTGGGTCTTTTATAAGGACTAGGCCTATTAGAACTGGGGCCCATTAGGACTGGGGCCCATTATGACTGGGGCCCATTAGGACTGGGAACTATTTGACCTACTAAGCTCCTTATACTAGGTGTCAGGTGTCAGGTAAAGGGCTCCTCATACTGACTGTGAGGGCCTCCACACCTAACACGTGATTAACGACCCACTCAAGTGCTTGTGTTATCTGAGTGTGCAGGCAACATCCATCTCTCTCTCTCTCAAGGTGCACCTCCAAACCCCCTTTCTCCTCAACCGTTGCCTCCACTCTCTCTCACATCACCTCCCGCCCGCCCCCTCGCTTCCCCTCATTAGAGTCTATTTAATTCTGCTCACCTAAAGACTCAATGGTAATGGTGACTACTGCCTCAGGAGTTGCTGTACTGTTGTGGCTTAACAGACTTATAATGGTGATAATAAATAATGTCCCTTCCAATGTGGGCCTTTAGACACACACACACACACACACACACACACACACACACACACTAGCCTCCTCGGGGCAGGGTGAAGGAGAGGGTTCAGTCGGCCAGACATCCGGTAGACGAAATACTTCTATTCTTTAACCGGAAGTTATCCGGCCGAATAAAATTACGATAAACTTAACTTGAATATGAATTTTACCCTGGACAGAGGCTAGTTTATTGTGCACACTATATCCATCCCGCGGACAGCTAGTTTATTGTGCACATCACATCCATCCCGTGAGGTACTAGATGCCAAACAACACAAACAAACAAAGACAACAACAACAAACAACAAACAACTACCATCTATCATTAACACGTGGACAATTATACACAAACTACCTACCATCTCTATAACACGTCTTATGCAATTACAGGTCATGACTTCGCCTGACCTCCTCCAGACGGGGCACATTCCTTACTCGTGACCTCTAACCTGTCTTGACCCCCTTCCTACCCCTCCCTCCTTGATAGATAGATAGATAGATAGATAGATAGATAGATAGCAACCCTCATACAACAAGTAAACAAAAGTACACAAATCACAAACACCCGTAGATCAAATCAAACAAATTCCTCCATACGTATAAGGCAAACAACATAAACAAACAAACAGTAAACAAAAACAAACAACTACATAACGAGAGAGAGAGAGAAGTAAACACGCGAGGGCCGCAATTACCTCACCATAATTTGTTTACAACACGCTGGGGGGGGGAGGAGGGGGAGGGGGACGTAGGTAGTTGTCAGCAGTCAAGATCCCTTCGTCAGCTCTCCACACACCACCGTCAGAACAACACCGCGTCAGCTATTTCGTCAGCAGGGTTCTCAGGGCCAATTAAACGAGATGATCTGGTCTTAATTATGGTCTTGGGGGATCTATTAGGACATGGGGTCTATCAGGACATGGGGTCTATCAGGACATGGGGTCTATCAGGACATGGGGTCTATCAGGACATGGGGTCTATTAGGACATGGGGTCTATCAGGACATGGGGTCTATCAGGACATGGGGTCTGTTGGACATGGGGTCTATGGGAACCTGGGGTCTATCAGGACATGGGGTCCTATCAGGACATCGGTCTATCAGGACACCCTATCAGGACATGGGGTCTATCAGGACATAGGGTCTGTGTAATGGGACATGGGGTCTATCAGGACATGGGGTCTATCAGGACCTTCAGATCAATCCAGGACATGGGGTCTATTTGGACACGGGGTCTGTTGGACATGGGGTCTATTAGGACATGGGGTCTAAATAGGACATGGGGTCTATGGGACATGGGGTCTATCAGGACATGGGGGTCTATCAGGACATAGGGGTCTATCCAGGACACGAGGTCTCTATCAGGACATAAGGGTCTATCAGGACATGGGGTCTATCAGGACATGGGGTCCTATCCAGGACATGGGATCTATCAGGACATAGGGTCTATCCAGAGATGGGATCTGTATCAGGACATAGGGTCTATCAGGACATAGGGGTCTATATCAGGACATAGGGTCTATAAGGACATGGGGTCTATCAGGACATGGGGTCTATCAGGACATAGGGGTCTCTATCAGAACATGGCGTCTATCATGGTGGGGTGGGGGGCTCTTAATACAGGTGTGTTAATGACCATACCAAATTTACAGGTACTGGGGGTGGGGGATGACCAGTGACTCAGGTAATTACGTTTCTTCAGGTGTAGGCTCAGCCGACCCTACCTGCTGCTGTGACATGTGACAGGTGTGTGTGTGTGTGTGTGTGTGTGTGTGTGTGTGTGTGTGTGTGTGTGTGTGTGTGTGTGTGTGTACTAGTATGTGGGGAGGTATGAGAGACAGAGAGGAGGTGCAAAGTGTGAGGTAGAGGGAGAGGGTCGTCAAGGAGGAGGTCAAAAGGGGTTAAGAGCTGGCAGGCGTCGTGAGAAGGACCACTGACCTCAACAGTCAAGGGGGCGAGGCAGGACAGCAGAAGGCGTTGGTGGGTGATGGTGGGTGTTGGTGGGTGATGGTGGGTGTTGGTGGGTGTTGGTGGGTGATGGTGGGTGTTAGTGGGTGATAGTGGGTGATGGTGGGTGTTGGTGGGTGTAGATTTTACAGATTAAATTAATATATTGTTGAGATATTCTTGACGCGCAGAGAGAGAGAGAGAGAGAGAGAGAGAGAGAGATTGCACACAAGGAGTTACTGACTGGGCCTCTCTCTCTCTCTCTCTCTCTCTCTCTCTCTCTCTCTCTCTCTCTCTCTCACCTACAGTCACCTGACCTGATCTTACCTTAACTGCTAATATACCTAATCAGTCTCCAACCTAACCTAATTAACCTACATTTGGTGCACCTGAGGGCCAGAGGTGTGTGAGATGGTACTAATTTTAGCTTATTTCACATGAAGATTAAACACCCTAATGCTAACCTAACCTAACCAAACTTAACCTAACCAAAACATGCATATAAAGAACTTCCCTCCCAATATAATCAGTTAAATAAAGGTTTTACTGAACCTTCAAAAATTACAAACTACGAAAAATAAGATAAAAATTACGACTTATTTTACGTATATTTCGACAACTTATTATGTCAACAAAACCAACAATAATACCAGTGTTTACATCATGGTTGAGAGGCGCTGTGATCACTCGTGTTACCATGGAGACCGCTAGGGTGGGGGGGGGGGTGTACACTTCTCTATACACTCATTGGTTATAACATACATAATACGTCACCTTACCTTTAGTAGTAGTAGTTGTTGTTTGGGAGACTTGTAGTTCTGAAATAAATATAAGATTATTATTATTACTATTATCATCATTATTATTATTATTTATTTTTAACACATCCTCAATATCACATTACCTCCTACAACGTGAGGGTAGTCTAATATTGGCAACAGCCCACTCCCCCCACCCACCCACCCACCCCTCAGCCCACCTATGCCCTCTGCCCACCCACTGGCTCCACCCACCACCCAGACTCTTCACCCAAGGACAGCTCCCAGTCCTCACTTACCTGTTGATGCGTTAACTAGGTGACTGGTTCAATGGGCCCCAAGTCCTAGTGGGCCCCAAGTCCTAGTGGGCCCCAAGTCCTTACGAGTTCAAATTTAGATTAACCACTTGCACTGTGGCCCAATCCAAATGGTTGTTTGGTTAGGATAGGGTAGGATAGGTTAACGTAGGTTTAAATAGGTCAGGTCAGGTCAGGTCAGGTTAGGTTACATTAGATTAGGATAGGTTAGGTTAAGTTTGATTAAGTTAGATTAGGTTAGGGTCAGGTTAGATAAGGTCAGATTAGGTTATGTGAGGTCAGGTCAGGTGAGGTCAGGAACCATTAGAAACAGGACCACCGCCTCACCTGTACATTTACCTGTCGCTATAAATTACACCTGACTTGAGTCAATCATTTACATAATTTTTTCTGCACTGTTCTCGCGGTATTAACAATCCTAAGCTCGTTAATCCCTTCACTAATCCGTACGTTAATCCCTTCGTTAGTTCCTAGGTTATTTCCGTTAATCCCTACATAAATACTTTCGTTAATCCCTACATTTTCGCTTCGTTAATCTCTTCATCAATCCCTTCGTTAAACTCTCCGATAATCCCTACATTAATCCCTTCGTTAATCCCTTCATTAATCCACACATACTAGTGACAGGGGGTTCAGACGTTACCAGTTGATTGGGAGTTTGTAAATATGGTCAGAAATAAATGAGGGATGTGGGTGGGGTGTGTCTCTCTGTGTAGGGGTGTGTGGGGGGGATGTGTAGGGGTGTGAAGGGGTGTGTAGGTGGGGTATAAGGGTGTGTGCGTGTAGGGAATGCAGATACGTGTGTGTAAATCTCTTTCTCTCACACACACACACACACAACGTCCAGCCCAGCGCTCTGACTGACAGCCTTACCCAGCCAACCCCGACTGCTCACTCACGGCTGACTCTCGCTGTCAGCTCTTGTCACTCCTTGGCTGACACTCTCTGTCCCGGACCCAGCTGACGCCTTGGTTATAATGGAGTCTTATGCCTGAGTGAATGTAAGTCTCTGTGTGTGTGTGTGTGTCAGGGGGGGGACACACACACACACACACACACACACACACACACACACCAGTATAACAATTCCCTTAAGGTAATAAACGGCTCCATAAAATCCTGTAGACTCAGCTCTTCAAGATACTGTCTGCTGACCTACGTGGTGGTGGGGAGGAAGGTGGGGAGGAAGGTGGGGAGGAAGGTGGGGAAGTGGATGAGTGGGTGGGTAATGGGTGAGTGGGCGGGCGGTGGGCGGAGAGGATTAATAGACTACGATAGGCGGCAAGAAAGAGGCCGTAGATGAGAGGGTTGGGCGTAGTACTGTAGGGCGGTGTAGGGGTCGTGGGCGGGCAGGGTGGGCGTGGGGAAGGGAGGGGGGGGGACGTGGGGAGTTAGACCTACACGCCACCACCACCATCAGGTCAGCCACACGGAACAAGTTGATGGGTTGGGACGCCACCGAGACTCCTACCCCCTGGAGACACCTTTGTTGTGGCGCCCAGGACCTGTTTCTCTCCCTGCGTCACCTAGGAGACCTATTTAAGCATCATACATATACACAAACATTAATACATACATAAACACCCATTACAAAACATACATACATACATACATACATACATACATATGCCATACATACATTACATACATACATCAATACCAGACCCTAACAATACCACAGTGAGCAAGAAAACAACAATTATCTCCTCCTAACTGACACACCCACCTGACCTGACCTTAGGTGATGAGGTCAAGTGATAAGACCCACATTAGGATATCGAACCCGGGCACTCGACAGGTATGGCCGGGGTGAGTAGAGCCATGGCGCCAATATACTACCTGCCTCCTCTTATGCCGTGACGTCACTTGTAAACAATAGGAGTGTGTGGGCTATATTTTATTATTATTAATTACCTGGAGATAAGGCACGCTAACCTAACCTAATGCTAACCTAACCTAATGCTAACCTAACCTAATGCTACCTAACCTAATGCTAACCCAACCTAACAACTAACCTAACCTAATGCTAACCTAACCAATGCTAACCTGATCGAACTAAACACTAACCTAACTTTACCCAGGTGAAATAAAGTCGGGTGTCTAGAGAGAGAGAGAGAGGGGGGGGGGAGCCACACCCCTGTGTACCCTCTGAGAGACCTCAGTGCCGACAGAGCCAGGCACTCTGCTTAGGTCAGATGAACCCAATTATAGATGGTGATGGTTCCCCTGTGATGTAGTGACCTCATCACAACTACATCACCAACATCAACACTACATCACCACTGTCACCACCACTACACCATCATTCATCACACCACCTATCACCACTGTCACCACCACTACATCACCACTGTCACCACCACTACACCATCATTCATCACACCACCTATCACCACTGTCACCCACCACTACACCACCACTGGTAAGATGACAGGCCTCTCTCTCTCTCTCTCTCTCTCTCTCTCTCTCTTCTCCTCACCTTCCTCACCTCCTCCTCCTTCCCTCCTCCTCCCTCCTCAAGCTTCATGACTCTCAAAGGTTCATTACTGAGGGTTTAAGAACTCAGCTTAACTGCCTGATTTAAGCTGAAACACGAAAGACTAAGTCCAAAAATTTATTGAAATTAACACTTTAGACCCTTGCCTTAACTAGACACGTTCAGTTAACACACACACACACACACACACGCACACCGACACACACACACACACACACACACACACACACACACACACACACACACACACACACTGACACGCACACACACTGACATACACTGAGATAGATAGACAGACAGACAGACAGACAGCACGAGGCTAAATGTTAAACAGCGTCAACCTCTGGACAGAATGGTAACAGGACTCACAGGAGAATCTCAAGAACCCCCGTTCGAAACCCGAGGAGTTCACCGCCCACTGCCTGAGTATCTAAAAGCACACGAGGGCCCAGTAGGTGACTTGTTATGGGTACAGGTTAATTGGGCCCCAGTCCTAATAGGCTCTAAATCTAATCCAGCCATAAGAATTGGGGCCTATTGGGACTGTACCTAACACCTAATGGGTTAAGTTGGGGCCTGTTAGGACTGGGGCTTACTAGAGTTGGGGGCCTACTAGAACCAAGGTCTACTAGGCTTGGGGTCTACTAGGCTTGGGGTCTACTAGGCTTGGGGTCTACTAGGCTTGGGGTCTACTAGGCTTGGGGTCTACTAGGCTTGGGGTCTACTAGGCTTGGGGTCTACTAGTACACTCCCTACACACCCAATGAAACAGACAAGGGGGAGGGGAGGAGGGAGGGGGGAAGAGGGGGAGAGGAAAGGGAGAGGAGGGGAAGGAGGGGAAGGAGAGAGAGGGAAGAGGGAGGAGGGGAAGAAAGGAAAGAGGGAAGGAGAGGGAAGGAGAGAGGGAAGAGGGGAAGGAGGGGAAGGAGAGAGAGGAAGAGGAGGAGGGAAGGAGGAAGGAGAGAGGAGAGAGGAAGGAGGGGAAGGAGAGAGAGGGAAGGAGGGGAAGGCAGAGGTACCAGCATTGCCAAACACCCAACGACTTTCACCTCCCTCACATAAGAGTGTAACTGTGGTGGAGGGGGAGAGGTGGGGGGGGGGTCACTCCTCCTTGGCAACACTGTTTATACTCGAATTACCTCTGCCGTCACATGCAATTACCGCCCTTATGTACCATCAGCTGTTGCCACGCCCACCTGTCCTGTTACTATGGCAACCAGTGACGCTGTGAGAGAGAGAGAGAGAGAGAGAGAGAGAGAGAGAGTCTTGCCTAATAAACCATCTACATAAACCAGACCTTTTCATCATGTTAATTAACAGCCGTCAACAGTCAGCCGTTAACAGTCAACAGTCAGCCGTTAACAGTCAGCAACAGTCAACAGTCAGCCGTTAACAGTCAACAGTCAGCCGTTAACAGTCAACAGTCAGCCGTTAACAGTCAACAGTCAGCCGTTAACAGTCAGCTACAGTCTTTCTTATAACTGTTGGCTCTCCCAGTCTCAGTTTGGTCTATGGCGAGTGTACTGTTGTGAGTGTTGTCCAAGATGACTCAGTGAGAGGGAGGTGAGTGAGAGTGGGGTAAGAGAGAGAGAGGTAAAGGGTGGAGAGGGAATGAGGGGTGAGAGGGAGAGAGAGAGAGAGAGAGGAGGAGGAAATACCTGGAGGGTGAGATAAGCAGAGAGGAAGGTGCACACTCAAGGATATAACCCAACAAACACACACACACACACACACACACACACACACACACACACACACTACTGTATTCAATTCACTAATGGAACTACATGAAGAAAGGCGACTGTAAGCATATTCTCTCTCTCTCTCTCTCTCTCTCTCTCTCTCTCTCATCGTGTATCTCCAACCATCCACATTTCTCTTTGTCTCTCCTCTTTATCTCTCCTTTCCTCCCTCTCTCCCTCACTTTTTCCTCCATCCTTCACCCCCATTTTACCCTCCCTGACTCTTCATTTCCTCACATCCACTCTCCTTCTCTCCCTTTTCCCCTCAGTCCCCCTTCACCCTTCCCCAGGTGTACAACAAATCATAAACACAGTCGGGTGACATAAAATGATCCTACACGTCACAGCGACCACAGTACAGACCCACAGCTCGACACACATACATCACCGTGGCAATACTGAAGAGGTACCAGCAATAGCCTTTAGGTACCCCGGGATGGTCTATAGCTGTGGTGACTGTCATGTCTTTTAGCTGTGGTGAATGTCCTCTCTTGTGGTTACTGTCCTCTCTTTTAGCTGTGGTGAATGTCTTGTCTTTTAG